>NC_079225.1:15526616-15826616 GCF_029633865.1 Lampris incognitus | reverse complement strand
ACAGAGACAGACAGACAGATGCACACACACACATGCAGAGAGAGAGAGAGAGACACACACACACACAGAGCGGGAGAGAGACAGAGCGAGAGAGAGACAGAGACACACGGCGACACACACAAAGACAGAGACGAGAGAGAGAGACGAACAGAGACAGACAGACAAAGATGCACACACACGCAGAGAGAGAGAGACGGAGACCGAGACGAGAGAGAGAGACGCACAGAGACAGACAGACAAAGACGCACACACACATGCAGAGAGAGAGAGAGAAACAAGAGAGAGACACACACGCAGAGCGAGAGAGAGAGACACACACACGCAGAGCGAGAGACAGAGAGTGAGCCACACAGAGAGAGCGAGAGACAGACAGACAGGCAGACAAGATGTCTTAATGATGGGGGTTAGTTTCTGCAGGGGGAGGGGAGTCAGAGGGTTTTGTTGCCACAGGGGAAATGCCGTACTATAAATAACTCATAGTCTCTATTTGCCTGAAATCTGATCTATAACAAAGCAGGTGAAGCAATTTTTTACACATTTTTTGGAACTTCAACAACATGTTGATCATTGTTTGTATTGCTGTTATGAGGATATCATGACGTCTTGCTCTAATCACAACAACTAAAAACAAAACTATATGCTATTCCCGACATGTCTGACCTGGACACATATAATAAGAAGGTTACAAGTTTGTAGCCATTACTTTTTAATTTGTTTTGAGGAACACTAATAATAAAAATGATACGATCAAATGAAATAAAGTGAACACTCAGTCTAAATTGGTGTTTGCGGGAGGCTGGATCACTTCAGGTGGGGGGAAAGGGAAACAGCCTTCACCGCTTACCAGTCAATCACAGGTAGCCTGCCATGTGTATCTGGACTGTGGGGGGAGACCGAAGTACCCAGGCGAAAGCCACGGGAACACGGGCAGAAGAACCCTGGACCCTCTTGACGTGAGGCGATGGCACAAATCAAGAATTTACCATTCTGAACTTGATTAAGTCAATTATATTGGTTGTTTGTACGTATCTGTGAGGGCCACGAGGGCCTGAAATGTCCCTTTTCTCGTTCTGGCCCCCAAAAGGCTGTTCATGAGTGCCCCCGAGGGAGGTCAAAGGGGTAAATTACCCCAAACTCCTTGCGATGACCAGTCGTAATGGACGAGACAAATTCTCAGCATGTAGGGAGGTAAGGTGATTGAGTCGCCCCTGTGGTGGCTTTAGCAAGTTTTACCTAGGGGTGGGAAACGGGGGGCAGAGGTCATCTCTCCCGGACATGTTTGAAATTCAGATACTTCATTTCCTGCATTTCTGTCGGTTTTTTTAAGCACGTGAATAACATAATAATGAGACAACGTGAAATCAACTTTTATGCTGAACACTTAACCTAGTCCCATTTATTTCTAAGAGAAGTTTAAAAACTATCAGAGATAATATTTATATGTTTTGTCACACATGAAATACAGACTCTCAATTACAGTTTCTCTGCCAAAACATTTTTATTGAGTCTTTTTGTAGATAAATAGATAGCTAGCTAGCTGGAGAGATGGCTTTTATTGTCACTTAAGGGAAATTGCAGTCTGCAGCACCATCATAGGAAAATACATCACAGTGAAAATACACTATACAAGTCACAGATATACAGATTCAGTATACAGTCAAATATACACAAGAAAAAGAAATAGACTGCAAGTATATATAACAAAAATACAGCAATAATAGCCCACCCTCCTATCCCCTCACCCCCCCCCCACAAACACAAAGGATTGAATTCGATATATTTCTAATATCATATGCTGTTTTGCCTTTTGTCTTTTTTTTCTTTTTGGAAAAGGCTGGCTATGCCTAATTTCTCTTTCCTTTTCATTTTTTCCCCAAATATCTGCTACTCTGACCTACAGTATTAAAGATGAAAAACAAGCACGAAAACGTCCAGACCCACAGTGCACCTGTGCTGCGCATGAGTAGTTGCAAGCACGTCCTACTAAACGTCCCTCTCAGGGTGTCCATGAGTGAGTGAGTGACCACAATTTGAGACGCATAGCCAATGGCGACAGTTGTGTGAGCACTGCAGGAAAAAATTGTAGGTTAAAACCATGCCATATATTGTATTTTGTACAGGATTCATGAGATGAAATAGCTGCAATGACTGGTTCCCTAGTTTCACCTATAGTGGCCAACTTGTATATGGGAGGGTTCTGATATGCGATCCAGGGACACCACCAAGCCATTGGTTCAGATTTGTGGATGACATCTGGGTTAAAATTAAATCTCAGGATGTAGCACATTTCACCGACCACATTAACTCTGTGGACAACCACATCAAATTCACCAAGGAGGATGTGAAAATGACAGGTTAGCCTTAGACTGTGAAATTTCAATTGGTGATGGGGACGTTTGATTGTTGGTGTTTACCGTAAACCAACACATACTGATCAGTACTTAAGGTTTGACGCTTATCATCCACTGGCGCACAAACTAGGAGTCATCAGGACGCTGAACCACTGAGCTGACAACATCCCCACTGACACAGCGGCCAGGGAAGGGGAGAAATCCCACATTAACAGGCCCTGGTTGAGTGTGGTTATTCTAACTGGGCCTTTGTCAGAGCCAGGAAGATGCCCAAACAGTGCATCAGCCAATCGAAGAGAGAAAAAGGACAACAGCTATCGAAGTGTAAATCAGTGGTTATTCCGTATGTGGCGAGAGTGTTGGAGCGGTTGAGATGCGTATTTTCCAAACACTGCGTTGCAGTTGCTTTCAAACCCCAAAACACGCTGCGTCAGAAATTGGTGCACCCCAAGGATCGGTCCCCCCGGCACAAACGGAACAATATAGTGTACGCTGTTAAGTGCCAGGATTGCTGTGACTTGTACATTGGGGTGCTGGCCAAGAGGATGGCACAACACAGGAGAGCTAATGTTACGCCCCTGTAAGGGGGGATAGAGAGAAACAACACACGGACACGATGTTGCTGCAGCCAAGTACGGTGTTGTAATGGCCGACCGCAGGCAACACCCCATCCCCCCACAGGTCTGAACAAGGCATAGCAATCGACAACAGATCAGCAGATTACAGGCCGACGACCAAACCTGGCGAAATAAGGAAACTCTGAAAAACGTAACCTCCAGTGTACCTTCCCAAAACATCATGGGATGTTAATTAGAACTAGACTGTGCATTTTAAACACAGCAACTTCATAACCATTACACACTCCCCTTCAACACTAACGCGTCAGGCCAGGACACCACAGTCTACAGGCCAGTGGCCATTCTTTCAAGGATGAGGATGTGCACATCCTTGATAGGGAGGAACGCTGGTTTGAACCGGGAGTCAAAGAGGCCATCTATGTGAAGATGGAATGACCATCCTTGAACCGGGGGGGGGGGGGGGGGCTAAGAGTACATCTGTCGCCATCTTAAAATGATGTCTTCTTCTTTCAGCTTGTCCCGTTTTTCATGGGTCACCACAACAGATTATACACTTTTGGCGACCGTTCCCAGCCAATCCTGTATGGCGCCTCAACTCATCCGGTATGGTCTTGTCAATTCTCATAATGATTTGGCAATTTTTTACACCAGATGCCCTTCCTGACACAACCACTAACCCTATGGACGGGGGCACAGGTAAAGCACTGTATGCCATCCCAGTATTCATGGACTTGCGCCCATGCCTGTCGCTATCTTCACATCATATCACATCTTAATCTTAATCACATTTTAAAATGATGTGTTGCAACTATTCCCCAATCATCTGTGAATAGTACACATGGCTATTGTAACTCTATTTAATGGTCACGGTAATTTGCATATGAAACCAATCATTATTTGGGGTCATTATGCAACTGTGCTGTTTATAAGGGTGGAGATATATGCAGTCAGTTGAGACTGAAGAAGTCACTTAGATGAGTGGTGAAACGTTTCTCCCAATAAATGTTGTGCCCAGATGAACTGATTCAACTTTCTGTGACTAGCAGGCTATGAGCTATAGCTAGGCTATGAGCTGGGTATGAACGGTGTATGTAACATTATTTTATATTATCTTGTATAGTTTTTTATTTTTAATTTTAAATGCTTTTTTTCACGATTCCGCACGGTGTACTAGGGGCGCAGTTCAAGGCTTTGGCTCTGATAAAAAAAAATAGAGCAACGATAAATGAATGAAAACACCTTACTTGTAATTTAGCACCAAAGGCAGACCACGGGGGGCAAATGGGCACGGAAGGACTGAAATGAGACAGCATAGCAGTGACATCGATTAGGGGATTGTCCCGGGTCGGGTGGCGGGCGCAACAATTTTTTCTTTATTTGGGGGGGCAAAGGGAATTCTAAACTGGCGAGTAAAGAAGTTTACACCAACTACAGAGAAATGCTATGAAATTTCAACACCATTTTTTAAAATATTATTTACAAATAGGGTGGCAAGGCCTTTTCTTCAGGGTGGCAGCAGCCACCCCTTGCCACCCCTTGGAACTGCCACAGAGTCGTGCGCTGGTGGTAGCGTTCCTATCTCAGCGGGATATGGTTTGAATTCCCCACAGGGAAATGCAAGGAAGAATATATCGGGCAAAACTGAAATATTATAAGGTATGATTTGAGTCAACATTTACTGATTCTCACTATCTCCATGCAGTTGCAGACAAAATAAACTTATACAATGTTTTTGATATGGTTTAGATAACCCAGTTTGGGCTTACTATTTTGGTGAAGAGACTTAAGAAATGACTGAAATTCATTTGTCTCAGTGCTGAAGGTGCAAGGGTTCGAAGGTGTCCCAGTTCTGGCTTTTATACCCATACACCCTTGACGACTAGCACACATGTCCATACCTTGTTGACATCAACAAAATGAGGGCTTGGGGGGATGACTGCAGGGCTTTAGGGTTACCATGTGGGACGAGGCCTTACACTTTGGCCACTGTAGAGTCAGGATGGGAGGAGGGGTGAGGAGCGGCTTAGCTGTGAGTGTGTGTTTCGGGGTCTCTGTAGCACCACCATCTGACGTCTAGTGGTCAGAAACTCACTCAGTGCGGCTTTAAGGCAAGGATGCTTGACACCGCTGTGCTTAAATCTCCATAAACCTGATTCCAAATGGCTTAGCTGGCTACCAAACCGTGACAATTTCTTAGTGTGCCAACATGAGTTTTTCGCCAGCGTTACCAAGTGGGCACGTTATGTCTTCGATGTTTGGTCAAATTAGGACTTCGAGAAGGCTCAACAGTGAGTTCTGGTGTCCCAAAACCATATTACATTATACTTTTTATGTGTTTATTTGCGCTCAGTGAGACAGTCAGAAAAGACTGGATAGACGTGGAGGGCTGGAATGGGTGTAGTAATGTGCAAACACAGCAATGTGCTTTTTGAAAGCCTATATATGATAAACCTGACCCCTATTTGCTCTGCAGCGCAATATGTGTGTAACGTGTAATATGTGTGTAATATGTGTACATATATGTGTGTGTGTATATGTATATGGATATATATTAAGATATTAAGAGTCTTGTCTCATTTGTCGAGCACTTTTATCAACACCATTGATGGTTTCCAGCAAGAAAGAAAAAAACCGCTATATGTATGTATGTATGTATGTATGTATGTATGTATATATATATATATGTACATCGGCTCTTGTTCAAAGTTCAGTTCCTTCTGTACTGATCTCAGTAATGTTTTGCAACATGATAATGCAGCACCGTTGTTAAGCTTTTTTAACATTCATTTACTAGATTTTACCGATGGTTAAGACAGGAACTGGTAACTGCTTTTTTGTCTTTAGCTGTTTTTTTGTTTGTTTGTTTTTGATGTAGTCACTACGTATAGATAAAGTGGATTAGTAATCGTCACTATTGGAAATTACACTTTGGAAGATGTTTGCATTGATTGTGTTTTTTGTTTTTTATGTGAGGAGTCTGTCAAAAAAATCTTGTTGGGGCCCAAGTTGACCCTGCGAGGATAGCTGACCAATTAAAACACCACTTCTGTGCACCTTAACTGAGCCAGCAGATGTGAGCATGGACGACCTCTTCATCACGTTTTAACGTGGAAATCCACTCAGAAACTACGGAAAGCGGTGACCTTCAGGTGCACCGGTGACGAACAGCGGTGATCTCATTTCATCTCCTTTACAACTTTTCACCAGGACTGCGGCCGCTCGTCGCTAACAGATCTGACGCTGTGTGACTTCGAAAACGGTTGCATAAACCTTTTGTCATCCTCTTGCTGAATCGCACATCCTCTCCTTCACATCAACCCTGTATTGTGATTAACTGCCACACTTTTAGGAGTGCGGCCTTCACACTCGGACAAGTTAGAGGATAATGACATTTCAGGTGTACTTCCAGTTACAGCCAATGTACTGGGTGAGAGGACTGGGTTTTTTTTTTTTTTTTGTCCGTCTTTACTGTATGCAGATTGCATAACGGTGGTGAAGATTAAGCATGTTTGGTGTTGATCTTCTCTCCTGTCTGTCTGTGTTGTTAGCAGCCACTTTATCAGTGAGCAATTAATTATTGCTGGTTGACCCCTCTCAACTCTCATGATCAAAGTCTGCCAGATTGGCAAGTGAGGCATGAGGCATACAGTATGTTAAGTCAGTGAAACATTAACCCTTTCTCCTGTCTGTCTTCTGCTTTCCCCACTTCCCTTCTTTTGCAACCTCGAGTCAGTCGGCTTTACATTGGTGCTGCCGCTCACCGTGGGTCTGCATCGAAAGCCGCCTCGGACTGAAAGGCGAGCGAGGTTATGTCCTCGGCCACACCTTGCGTTAAGAGAACATACCATTTCGAGCTACGCTGGCTCGTATAAGGCTTAAGGCTTATGAGGAACACTTCTTTGGAGCCCCCCCCCCATTTATCTCTCTTTACATGCCGTCTTCCTCTCTCAGTTGGACTCAATTCAATAAAAAATCAATAATTTCACCTGGTCAGTTGGTCTGTAGGTGGTCCCCACGGTTTGCACCACCCAGTGATGAAGAAGTTCTTCAGACGGCCTCTGTGGGGGGCCATGCGCTCAGCCTGGGGTAGGGTTGGTTGGTCGAAGCTGTGGACCGACCCCCCCCCCACCCCCACCCCACCTAATCTCCCAGTTAGACGGACAGGTCTTTTCTGCATATGGCGTTGTCATGTGGTCTGATTAAAGGTTTCTTGAGAGGTGTATGGGGAGGAGAGCATTATGGCGTAATCCAGTTTAATGGGTCTATGTCGCCTCCCCCCCCCCACCTCCTCTCTAATCTTGCTGTTTTGATCTGCCCTTTACAAAGTTATGTGGTCAACTTGCCCCTGCCTCTGGTTTCCCATGCCCATGTCACGCGTCACTGACGCCTGACGCCTGTTAATTAATACATCTGAAATGCCATTACGAGTGGAGCGAGTCCACAGAGATTTCACTTGACGCTTCCAGTGGATTTGACTCAGGCCTGGGTAGTTTTTGAAGAGCAAGAAACTAAAAAAAAAAAAAAGTTGATAAGCATTTTTTGGAGGAAACCCCCCCCCCCCAAGCCAGTTTCCTTCTTTTAGGGTGGACCATCGTGTTAAATCTGAGCCTTTTCACTTCGCTTTTTGCGGCATGCAAAACAAACCACGAGACCTCGTTGTCAGAAATGGAGAAGCAACCCAAAAGAAACCCCTCCTGAGTAGGAGGGTTTCTTGTAAGAGAAGGCCCACCCGAACGCTCAAGAGGAACTCAAGACATGGAGACATGAACGTGAAGCGCTGTCAGGGCTTTTGGGGTGAAATAGATGTGCTGTAGAGGTTTGCAGACTATCTCTCAGCCTAAGGTTTGAGCAAGAACGGTTGATTCTTGTGTACGTGCAGTGTGATTCCCTTCGAAAGCAACGAAGCTCCCACGTGCGGCCCTGCAGACAATCTGATGCATCCTCGAGCAACAGTTTGGGGATGCTCCTATCAGCTAAACTAGCTCATGCACGTGCAAAACTAAGATTGGCTATGTAAGTGAATAGAGATGCCAGACTTCATTGTGTTCTCTGCTCATGTAATTGGTTTCAGTAAATATGGTGTCCGGGTAGCGCGTTGGTCTATTCAGCTGCCCACCAACACAGGGATCGCCGGTTCAAACCCCCGTGTTACCTCCGGCTTGGTCAGGCGTCCCTACAGACATAATTGGCCGTGTCTGCGGGTGGGAAGCCGGATGTGGGTATGTGTCCTGGTCGCTGCATTAACGCCTCCTCTGGTCGATGGGGGCACCTGTTTGGGGGCTGGGGGGAAATAGTGTGTGTCTCCCACGCGCTATGTCCCCCTGGCGACACTCCTCACTGTCAGGTGAAAAGAAGCGGCTGGCGACTCCACATGTACCGGAGGAGGCATGCTGTAGTCCGCAGCCCTGCCCGGATCAGCAGAGGAGGTGGAGCAGCGACCGGGACGACCCGGAAAACAGGGCAATTGGCCAAGTACAATTGGGGAGAAAAGGGGAGGGGGGAAATCAAAAAAAAAAGGAAAAAAATGGCGTTCAGGTAGCGTGGCGGAGTATTCCGTTGCCTACCTACGTGATCCTCCCACGCGCTACGTCCCCCTGGTGAAACTCCTCACTGTCAGGTGAAAAGAAGCGGCCGGCGACTCCACACGTACCGGAGGAGGCATGTGGTAGTCTGCAGCCCTCCCCAGATCGGCAGAGGGGGTGGAGCAGCGACCGGGATGGCTCGGAAGAGTGGGGTAATTGGCCAAGTACAATTGGGGAGAAAAGGGGGGGTTTCATTAAATACTCGAATAAAACGCCCCACAAACAACACAGAAAATAGATTCTCGGTGGCTGAAGCCCGTCTTACTTCATCACTTGGGGTTTTCCCCCGATCCCACAATGCACTGACACACGCTATGCCCTGGCTTATCTGAAAACAGCTAATCCAACCAATTCCCTAAATACTGGACAGAGTTTCATTTTTACAGCCAGTATTTGGACACTTCGCTTCACTTCCTTTTCTTCTTCCCCACCAGGGAAGGAGAAACCTGAAAGTGACCAGTCAGCAGTTGGCTGGCTAACCAGTCGAAAGGGGATTACAGCTCAACTCAAGGATTTGCACATTGAGCACAATATTGTTGCCGGACACATTTTTTCCATAGCTGGGAACCACCAGTTTCTACAAAGTATTTACACACACAAAAAAAAACCTGCATTAAGGCAACTGTCTTCGGATGGACCCACGCATGAGCGGCTAAAGATAAAGCGAGAAAAACAAAATATAAGAAATGAACATCGCATGTTCTGCTTGCACAAGACAGCGATGCCCATTGTGTGTGCACACCAACAATGCTGAAGGCGAGGGAAATTAAAGCAGCGAGACTTTCATCCGCTGTGTCAACGCACAGCCCGCAGTTGTTCTTTTGGATCCGCGCACATTTTTCCGTTGCAGCTTTTCTGTCTGTTCCCATTACTTGCGGAGGAGCAGTGATTTGGTGTGCCGTCCCACTGCAGCGCGGCTGCGGGACATAGCGCTGAATATTCACCAATACAAACAAACGAAGGATGTGTTTTCAAAAAATAATAAAAGCAAAAAAGTTGTCACTTTTCGGAATTATAAGAATGCGGTGTAACGCAACAGCCAACACTTGTTCTTCGGGGTGGGGGGGGGGTGCAACGCACTTTCGGTTGATTTAATTCAGCATGTCATTTGATAATGCTTTTGTGTTGTGATGCACTGTATCCCGTGCAGAAGTTGTGGTATGAGTCATAAAGACGGCCACACTTCTTCATTCAGAAGAACCTCTCATGATTTAAGGACTTCCCCTTTAGAAGTGTGACGGAAGCACACCGCTTGAATGGACGCCGGTGCAGAGATGTCTGGCCTGCTCCCACACCTGTTGCAGCATGGCCCTTTGCCACAGCATGGCCCTTTGCCACAGCATGGCCCTTTGCCACAGCATGGCCCTTTGCCACAGCATGGCCCTTTGCCACAGCATGGCCCTTTGCCAGAGCATGGTCCTTTGCTACAACATGGTCCTTTGCCAGAGCATGGTCTTTTGCCACAACATGGTCCTTTGCCACAACTTGGCCCTTTGTCAGAGCATGGTCCTTTGCCACAACATGGTCCTTTGCCAGAACATAGTCTTTTGCCAGAGCATGGTCCTTTGCCACAACATGGCCCTTTGCCAGAGCATGGTCCTTTGCCACAACATGGTCCTTTGCCAGAGCATGGTCCTTTGCCACAACATGGTCCTTTGTCAGAACATAGTCTTTTGCCAGAGCATGGTCCTTTGCCAGAGCATGGTCCTTTGCCACAACATGGTCCTTTGCCAGAGCATGGTCCTTTGCCACAACATGGTCCTTTGCCAGAACATGGTCTTTTGCCACAACATGGTCCTTTGCCACAACATGGTCCTTTGCCACAACATGGCCCTTTGTCAGAGCATGGTCCTTTGCCACAACATGGCCCTTTGCCACAACATGGTCCTTTGCCAGAGCATGGTCCTTTGCCACAACATGGTCCTTTGCCACAGCATGGTCCTTTGCCAGAGCATGGTCCTTTGCCACAACATGGCCCTTTGCCACAACATGGCCTTTTGCTGCACAACACATTCTTCTGGTCCCAGTATGGCTCACCAGTCACAACTACAACACCTTTAATCTAGAGCTCTTAACC
Source organism: Lampris incognitus (assembly GCF_029633865.1). NCBI lineage: Eukaryota > Metazoa > Chordata > Actinopteri > Lampriformes > Lampridae > Lampris > Lampris incognitus. The sequence continues at coordinate 15,816,028 of NC_079225.1, read as the reverse complement.
TCCACCACACAAAGGTCATTCTTTCAGTCTTTTGAATTAAACTCACAGGAAATAAATGTCATTCAAATGGTACTTGGAAAACTGTCTTGCTTTTTTTTGTGTGTGTGTGAAATAGTCTACACATTAGACATACAATCAATGTGATTTAACCCTCTGCTGTATTAAAAACACCATTGATTTGTGATTAAGTAAGAATCAAGTCAGGGTGTAGTGGTTTTGTCAGAGGGGGTCATTATCAAAACAGATTTGACAGTGTGGCCTTTAGATGCCAGTGGACAACAGCTGATATAAAGGCTTCCTGCAGAGCGTCGGCTCTGCTTTAACAGGTCAGAACAATTCTGACTTTCATTGGTTTGCAACGATAGTAAACACATCAGTGGAGTTGGTGCTGCCGCCTTTGGATGCTGTCCTGTCCTAGATAAACGGCTCTCCCTGCAGGGGGGTGACAGAAGACTTGGATGACATCCACTCTTCTTTCTTTTTCTCTGTGAAAACACAATACAGACACCCACCCCCCCCCTTACTCCACCCCGGCTAACCCCTACACCCCTCTTGACTGAGGACCCCCCCCCCCCCCCAGTGTGTGTGTGTGTGTGTGTGCCATCTGTCTCACTGGCTTTGTCCGTGGTATTTTCCAGAGGGTCGAGTCGGATAGGGGGCAGGAGAGACTGAACATCCTCTCAATGGCAGGGCAGGTGGACGCGGGGTTCACAGGTCACACCGACGCTAAATGGTTTCACCTTCACAAGGCGTTTGCACGCTCAGCAAGGTCCATAAACTGGAAACTCTGGAGGCATTCAACACCAGGTCGGGCAACAATGCTCAAAGAGGTGTCCGAATAATACACAAAATCAACATTGTCAGCGCTGGGTCGACAGTATGTCAGCCTAGTCTACTGTAAACAACTGTACAAACAATACCCCGTTCCAAAAGGTGCAAAGAAAGTCTGACCCCCCTCAAAAAAAAAAGCACCAGGACAAAAGAGAGGCGCTCTGTGTGCCTACCAACCTCTGTCTGTATTTTCTGTCTGTGTGGGTAATGAGAGCAGACAGAGAGGAGCAAGCGGGCCGGCAGGACTGAGGAATGCTGGGTAAAGCCTTGTGCTGGTTGCCTGAGGAATGCCCTCTGGACCTCTTACATAAGACCCCCGGGCCTAGGGCTGCTCGGCAGGTTACAGATTTGCTGGTTGAAAGCCAACTCGGACTCCAAATCTCCTAGTCTGGCGAAGAAGGAAAAAAAAAAGTCAAGGAAGAAAGGCACAGGCTCACACCGGTACCTTTTGCCGCCGTTGAATAATAAGGGTTGTGAAAGGCTGTTACGCTATTACACATGTCACACTCCAGGAAGCACTTTGGGTCCCCTCAGATCTTACTTACCAAATAAACCACGTCATAGTCGATGGGGTGGATTATCCTTTTGCTGGACTGTGGGCTAAATAAAATAAAGCTGATTAAAAAAAAAAAAAAGTTTGGGATGCCAACCTGTTGGAATTTAGGTCCGAGGGGGGAAACATTAAATAAGTAGCCAAATATAGCCTGTTGGGCCCCATTCACTCAGGTATGTACGGAGCTGATAGTACGTTTCCTGTATTGACAAGATGCATGCTGACAAGGCCAAGCACAGCTGTTGTGTGACTCGGGATCATCGTCTTGAGCGTGTAATTGGATGTAGGTCTAAGTACTGACAACGCATTTTCAACTGAGTGGCTAACATTACATATTATTCACAGCATTTCCTGATTGGATGATTGTAAAAACACGTGCTTTTTAGCACCGGTTCAAGAGCTGACGTTAGCTCGTCTGAATGTGAATCTGGTCCGAAAGTTTTATTGCAAACCGACAACACAGAAAGAGCACGAGAAACACTTCACAACTTTGACCAGTAGGTTGACTTGTTTGAGCAGGTTACAGGTGATGGAGAACGTCTTACTTGTGTCTCTGTCGATGGGGTTTCTGTTAACTCCTACCTCGAGTGAAACCACATGGGCAATACCAAGTGATAGAACACGAGAGAATAGTGGTGGGGGTGCAGAACAAATATAGTAAAATGTTGCTGAGTTAGATGTAAATGTTTTTGGTTTTTTTTTTAACTAATTTGTTTACCCCCCCCCCTTTTTTTTTTTTTCTTTCTCTCTCCAATTGAACCTGGCCAATCACCCCACTCTTCCGAGCCGTCCCGGTCGCTGCTCCACCCCCTCTGCCGATCTGGGGAGGGCTGCAGACTACCACATGCCTCCTCCGATACATGTGGAGTCACCAGCTGCTTCCACCAGGGGGACGTAGTGGGTGGGAGGATCACGCTATTCCCTCCAGTTCCTCCTCCACCCTGAACAGGTGCCCCCATCGACCAGAGAAGGCGCTAATGCAGCGACCAGGACACATACCCACATCCGTTTTCCCACCCGCAGACACGGCCAATTGTGTTTGTCGGAATGCCCGACGAAGCCGGAGGTAATACTGGGATTCGAACCAGGATCCTCGTGTTGGTAGGCAACAGAATAGACCACTACACTATCCGGACACCCCGAATGTAAATGTTTAGTGTTGATTGTACAAAGTGTTGTGTTATCATCCATGATTCCCATTACTTCTGGCTTTAAAGCCTCTCATCGGTCCATCTCTTCCTCTCCCGCTGGATCTCAGCTCCCACAACGAAAGTGGATTTAAGTGGTGGTATCAATAAGGGATCAAACATTTAGGCTGGACTGATCCAGACCATGTTATGGGAAGACTACTTTGTCGTGTGCATATTTTGTACATTAACATTCATACAATTATGTTTTGTTCAAAACTTGTGCAACTGCATTCCTAATGTTAAGTGGTCATATCCCCGAGCATGGCATCAAAATCAGACAAAATGAGGTGTACATCCTAAAATTCATCAATTTTCACTGGGAGGTCAGAGGAAAGTTCTAAAAAATATAAAGAAGGCAAATAGCACGACAAGTTCCATTTCTCAACTGTACCAAACAGCCATATGTTTTATTTCACAATGACACATTGAACAGAAACTGTATGTGTATATAAAACACACCAGCTAAACTTTTATATCTAAAATTCAAAAAAAAAAAACACTTTCCATTTTACACATAGAGAACTCCAGTCTCAATAGACAAAAAAGTAACCAAACATTACAAATGAAAAACTGCATCAAAATACATTACCCAGTACATATGCCTATATTGCATACACATTTATTTGGAGAGGAAATTTGAGATGCATCTATGAGTCCACATACAAATGATAAATGTGGTGATGATGATGGGGGGGGGGGGAACTACTGGTTCTCCCCACAACGTTTAAAGGCCACCATATGGACTTTAATTCAGCAAACAGACTGACTATGTGTCCAGAACAAATGACAGAAAATCCATGTCATGTGTCATTCCCTAAACAGTAATTCTCATTGTTGTGGCTATACCAGGAAGTACTGGTAAGCAGCACCTAGAGCTGGTTGTGAGGCTCAGTTTCTGACACCACACGTCTGTTTGGTCATGCAGAAGTTGCAGCAGAAAGTCTCTGAAAATGTAAAAATCCTTCCAAACGGATTGTGGCGAGGTCCCTTACAACATTCGTGAGGACGTAAAAGTGAGGAAGAAGAAGGAAAAAAAACCCAGCCATCAGAATGCCCTCCAGCATAGATATACAAAGAATCGTGCTTCACCGTGTGCTCATTTCTTAGTGGTATACTCAACTCTCGCTGATGATGAATGGAATCACATATAAACATCTTTTTTATGCGAACTTTGACTATAAGGACAACTCCCCACTGGCTCTACTACAGCCAGTGCCGCGTCAAAGCAGTTTTCGAAAGGCAAAGGTCAGAAAAGAGTCAAGGCCAGAAAAGAGTGAGCCACAAAATCATTATAAAACATCACATCTGAAAAACTAACTACAGCATAGATGGTCTGTCCAAAAATTAAGTGACAGGAAGTTGCAAAAAAAAAAATTCTATCATCAAAATTAAATATTATAAAAGCCTTAAGAGAGAGAAATAGATTATTACTAATAAGTTAAATACATAAATTATGTAATAGAATACTTTCCATTTGGAGACAAAGGCTGAGAAAATCAATTGGTTCAAAGCCAATGCAAAACCCAAACATACGATTCTTTCACTTTAGGTCCAAAGACTTAAAAGAAAAAAAAAACAAACTACTATGTGTGTGTGTGTGTCAGGCTCTAACTTGCATGTGTTTTGTGCGTGTGTTTTTTTTTGTTTTTGTTTTTTTGTTGTTTTTTTTGCTCTTTGTCCTTGTGGAGGAGAGGACGTCTCTCCGATCCCTTCAGTCCTACATTGAGTAGCTTTGGCACAGGAACACCATGGGACGGGATGACACAATCACAACACAGTGCTTACGGGGGACACTCATGCAGGCCTCACTCCGGACATGGAGGAGATAAGTCAGTGCAACCCCCCTCCCCCCAACATGCATCACCAATGTGCTGCCAGGGCAGCACACCGCGAGAGGGGGGCCAGGCTTGAGAGGTGAAGGGGTTTAGAGATCGACTGAAGGAGAGATAAGGAAGAGAGGGAATGCAATGGAGAGAAAGAAGTAAAAACAGAAATAGCAGGAACGAGAGTTTTGAAGGGCTTTACAGTCATTGTAGGGGGCAGTGAAAGAAGATTATATACTAAGAGAAAGGCATTTCTGCTCAGCTGGAGGTCAAAAAAACAGAGTGCCTCGCAAATGAATGCCAGGTGCCTTTGGCCCAACAGAGTAGTCTTCCCCAACCTTGCCTCTACCTAGCCGTCCATCTCACAGATGTGACTCCACCTCTGTAGTGATGTTGAACTCAACCTCTGGTTGGATGGTGGCCGGCTGCTCCGGGTGCTCGCTGATGGTATCCAAGGAAGAGAGGGCCTTTGTCCTGCAGTCACTATCAACCTTCTTCTCTGAGTCCACTCCCGGCTTGTCGCTGGTGCCGCAGCAAAGTTTGGGAGCACACTGAGTCCGGCAAGAGAGCTCACAGAGGGAGTCTCGCGATTCGGAGTTGAAGGTGACAAACTCGGGCTGGATGGTGGTGGCGTGAATGCCCTCGTCGTGGAAGAAGTCCTTGATGCGTTTGGCCACTTCCATGTAGGATGTGGGGTCGTGGCACTTGATGTGCGCCGTGGCGATAATTCGACTGCCCGCCAGCTGCCAAATGTGTAGCTCGTGGACGGCTAGGATGCCTTCCAGGCTCAGCAGCCGTTCATTGAGCCGGTGCATGTTAATTTGCTTGGGCACCGTCTGCAGCAGGATGAGCGCGGACTCTTTGAGCAGCGGGTAGGTGGTGTACAGCAAGATGCCCACCATGATGATGCAGAGAGTGGGATCCATGTAGAGCACCCAACATGGGCCAGCCACGCTGGTCGCGTTGATTGCGGAGATGGTGTGGTTGATGTGGTGGTGGTCTGTGCTGTGGCTATCAACGCAGGGGTTTTCGCAGGACGTGTCTGACATGCAGGGCTGCCACACGAATGTGAAGATTAAGGCATTGACCACCACGATCACAGAGCCCAGGGCATCACCCAATACGTGCAGGAAGACGCCACGCATGTTGAGCTGCGAGGCCGAGTTGTCGCTGTGATCCATTCCATCATAATAGGTGCTGCCATTCATTTGCACGTCTGTTCCGTCTATCAAGCCAATTTCTAAAAGACACATGGAAAAAACATAATTTAAGAAAACGTATGAAGATTATGATGGAGGAGCCAGTGAAAGAAACAAAAGGAATCAATGAGTGGTGCCCTTGCCCCTGCAAAACGAAAAAAACAAAAAAGTAAAATTCAAACAGGGAGACTTTAGAACACAGAAGCCACCATCAGAGACTGTGAAAACAAATACATTAGAAAATAAATACATAAGATACCATTTGAATTGAGCCAATGGACTCATAAGAGAAAACAAGACAGTGTAACTATGGTCAAGAAGGGATGTTTGAAAAGATTAGCCTCCAGTCTGAAAGGCTCAGAGAGGACACTGAGCGGTGAGTAACGTTAAGTCGGGTCAGTCATTCATTCATTCATCTTTTCAGGTTCAGAGGTGAAGGACAGTTGTTGGTTAGTGCAAAGTTGCACACACTGCAATAACTAACTATGGTGACTTATGTCGAGGTTTTTTTCTGGCAACTGGAATATGAGCACATTTCTGCAGACTGGAGGAACTACAGTGGGATGAGGCTTGTTTAAGCGTTAGCTAAAATACAAAATTCTGAGTCTAAACCGTTAACCTCACGACTTTTACAAGGGGCAGCTTAGGGGCAGTTCAGTGATTACCTCACATATTAGTGCCTAGTAGGTTGCCTGGATTCTAGCTTTGAGTGTGAGAGTTGATTCAGATGTGTAACAAAGGCTGTATTACAACTTCTTCAAACAGAACAGATGACCAGAAACACTCTCCAAGTGATGGTGATGTCCCGTTCCACCTTAACTGTTGGCACTAGTGTGTTACAGTCCATGAAGGGGACCGCTAGGACTGCAACCAGCATATGGAAGCCAATGTCTTCAATTGCCACAACAAAACACTAGCTACACATGACAGAAATACAGCCTATTAGCGTAAGCAAGCAGTGGGACAGTGCACTCGGTCGTGAAGCAACACCATCTGAGCAGCGGCTGTAGCTTCAATTTCTGAGGCACCATGGCGTTGGGCCATTCATCAATAGCGAACTGTAGGACTGGAACTGCCGACTCCCCGGCTATAATGATATATGACCCAGTGGTAGAGATCAGTGCATGGAATAGGAGAAAATAGCCTCAATTTATTGAATCTGACAGGGTCTAACAGCACATGGGAGATATGGTCTCCTCCACAGGATGATCAGCGTGCACAAGGAGATTTAATTTCTAGTGTAGTCTCTTGAGATATCCAATGTACAACTGTAAACCATTACTGACTGCACTTGGCCTCTAATGATAAAACGATCAAAGAAAGATCAGGTCCTTTTTATGCAAAAAAAAAAAAACAGCTGACCAAAGTGGATTTTATGCAAATTGAAGTCCGCTAGAAACAATTATACATATTCATAGTTGTTTCATTACTTTTAAGAAATTACAGTATGCAAGTGGCAGGTCAGATGGTGCTAGTTGTACCATGTGACCACGACAAGCATCACCACATGATACTGTACTCAATGTCAATTTTGACCAAAGAGAAAGATTGATATGGCAGTGCATATGATTCTGGCTTTATTCCGCTGTTTTGAAAACATCAGAATCATGTATAAATACAAAACGTGGCCATTTCATTAACTTTCTCAGTCATTATAAAGGGCAGATTTTTATGTCGCATTTTTCTCAGGGAAGACCAAAAGGTATTTTGAGTGTCTTCTCAATCCACACGTTTAAAATTTCATTTTCCTTTCAGAGATACACAAAAGACATTTCACCAGAAGGAAGACGCGTGCCAGAGGACTTGGACAGACATACTGAGAGAGAAAAAAACTTGTTCCTGTTATTTGACACTCCTTCTCCAACCACAATGGCTGTCTTATCAACAAATGATTATCATTGAAAAGTTAATTTTATTACACACATCGATGGTTATATGTTGTGTTTCCACCAGACTGGGTTTAGCTGAGCTAGGATCAGCAGCAGTTTGAAAAGGTTGGCTGGAATGGACATGACCTGCCACCACACTACACCCCTGGAGCTAAGCTAGATATTAGCCTAGTCTGCTATTAGCTGATAAAAGACATCTACCATGATGAAACTCCTCCTCACTTGGCATTAGTTTACTGTGTAAACCATATATAACATTGATAACAGTGCAATGACGTTATTCCTCCCATGGCAGTAGTGTTGTGTTATGTTACACAAAGAGGGTTTGGAGGATGGTAGGTTTGTTGAGTGGAGATGGTTCCTCTTTATGGTTCAATTTACATGAGTGATTTCCCTGTACATGCAGGAAGGATGGTGGTCTTTCATCATGCACCTTTAAGCTAGCTCCATTTCATGTGAAAATGTCTACTTGATAATGGCATCTGAAGAAACAGACCTGGATGAACTCATTCACCTCACTTCACCGATCACTGGACCCAAAGCAATGAGAAGGGCTGCATAGAAGACATCATTACCAAGCTTATAAATAAACAGCCGAGTGAACTTGTTTACTTAAAGATCTTTCTTAAAACCTTAGCTTGATGTTTAGCCTACGTCCAAAACCTGTGTGTTGGGTTGAATGCCAATCTATGTATCGTACAAATCAACTGACTAACAAAACAATGCTTGTTAAAACAGATTTAATGCAAAACTGAAATGTCAAATTTGAACCATAAATGATACAGCACACCTAATAATCTACTCAATGGCCTTTTTCGACCAAGTTAAAAAAAAAGAAAGAAAAAAGAATAATTTTAACCAAACATCTGGCTGCCTTCTGACTTAGTTGCACTTCAGTTTTCAAGCTAATTTTAAATGTAACAGGCATTCGCTGGGACACCTATAACCTCAAAATCACATCACATGTACTTTTATAAATAAAAAGTAAATAAATAAATACAACTGCCCAGGAGTCACACTGCCTCATACACAAAATGTTGAATCTCTTGACTTGAAAAGGCGGCACGGTGGTGCACTGTGAAGCAACAGCGCTACGCCTCACAGCAAGAAGGTCCTGGGTTCGAACCCCGGGGCTGTCCAACCTTGGGGGTCATCCCAGGTCGTCTTGTGTGTGGAGTTTGCATGTTCTCCAAGTATCTGCGGTGGGGGAAACCGGCCGGTGCTCCTGTGGCCTTGACCGAGGCATGGCAAGAAGAAGTGGAGTTGGTCCCTGGGTGCTGCATGGCGGCTGCCTACTGCTCCTAGCTACACAGCTAGGATGGGTTAAATGCCACACGGGGATCAATAAAGTATCTCAACCCCCCCCCCCCCAAAAAAAGTCTAGTTGTGTAAGCATGAGAAGGACAGGGCGATTACAGGAGCCCTTAGGGGTCTTTCACTGATCGCATCACCACGACCTGATGTCGACAAAACAAATGTTCACAACGTCAGTATCACAAAGACCTCTATGTAGGCCAAGTCAACGAGTAGGGAGAGGGGTGCTACACAATCCGTATTCATAGGCAATTGGACTTAATGCCTCGTTTAGATTTGTAGGGACAAAAGAAACCACTCATGCAGTTTTGTTGCACCATCTGAATTATGGGGTCTTCAGAAGGTCTGAACTTCAAAAAAAACAAAGAGCAAATTAATAGCGAGTAAGCAATTCCTTGACATAGTACAATCATTTGATTTATGGGGAGTTTCATCGAATTATTTTTTGTGAAATGACAGATTTGTATCCCAAACTGCATGGCGTATTAATTTAAACCATTTACAACCAAAACAGCGACCCTAGGCCTACATGATCCAAGACCAAGGTGACACGTTAACAATTTGGCTGTAACGTGTACTCACAACTGTCACCAGCAAATTTTAAAAAAAAGGTTAATATGTGATTCCCAGCAGGTGAAATTGGGCAGTTCTTAATGCAAACTTCGTAAGACCTTCACGAGTTTGAACCTCTTCACATGCGAGATACCTGATGGCTGAACCACCGCCACATGTTTCCAGATAAGCCGATTTATTAGCTAGTTAATCTTTGTCAGTCTTCACATAGTAAGAAACAAGTTTTACCGGTAAAATATCGAGACTACCACCAAGCCAGGTTTGAGGGTGGCTGTTTTTTTTTTGTTTGTTTCAATGTCCAGACTGGCTCGGGGACATTTCCTCTCTGATAGTAACTAACCGGAGTCGGCACAGTGGTCCTGGGAAGGACAGTGAGAGTAAAACGGAGCTGTCCCGTTGAAAAACTGGAGATACGTGCACTGTTACGCAATATCGACAAGTAACAATGACTGATAGGGATTATTGCCTGGCACATGCTGTTAGTTTAGAAATGAGACGTGATGACGCCTCAGCCACTGGTTTAGGCAGGCGCTATGACCAGCCAAAGTCGCCATGCACGGTCTCTGCGCGGTTATACACGGGGGGGAGGGGGGTAGAAAATAAGCGCGACCGCAAAGAAGCCCATTAAACAATACAGTAGAGATAACCCACTGAAAGCCGAGTTGCGACGTTGGGCTGCCACAGATCCAACGAACTTACCCTTTCTACGGTCCTTCATACCGTTCGGGCTGTTGTGGTTTTGCGTTAAGTCCTTGGTCTCATCCGCCGAGGAGATGTCAGACTTGCAGATTTTCCCCTTCTTGTTCTTACTTCCATGGGAGTGACCGCCGTGCGAGTGCCCGTGGCCGCCGCCGGCGTGTCCGTGGAACAGGCACAGGCCGAGCAGGTTGACAAGAAGCCCGGCGGCGCCGACCCCGATCACGACCTGGGGTCTCTCGATCTCATGCGGCTTGGTGAAGCGCTCGATAGCCTCCAGGATAATGGTGAAGCACAGAGCCGTGAGGAAGACGGCGTTCACCAGCGCGCCCATCACCTCCGCCCGGATCCATCCGAAGGTGTTTTTGTTCGTCGCCTGAGTTTTCTCCGCAAATCGCACCGCGACCAGAGCCACCACGAGCGCTATGACGTCCGACAGCATATGGAACGAGTCCGACAGCATTGCTAGGGATGCGGTGATCCGGCTTACCACCACCTCCACAATGAAAAATCCAAAAGTCAGGGAAAGCATGCACAGCAACCGGACCCGGTTAGGCTCACAAGCCATTTTCACTTCGTCGGTCGACTCAAGTTTCGTGCTAAAAACGACGGGTTTTTTTTCCTTTCTTCCTTCCTCCCCCCCTCTGGGTTTCCAAAAAAAAAAAGAAACTCGCTAGGACATCGGCTAACGTCCGACGATTCAGCTAACCGGTTACCTGAGACAATACGCGTCGGGACTAAAGACAGCGTCCTTAGAAACTAGCATAATCCAACAAGAGCGGCGTTACCTGGGTATTTTATCAATGAACCCAATAGGGTTTTAATTTGAATTACGAAACGGATAAAGGGCGATTCCCTAAAAGACGACCCCCGGTCGACATCGGCATGTTACGGGACTGTTAACGGCTGATGTCGGGGGTTTGCAGACGGCTGAAACTTTGCACCCGAGCCGGCAAACTTTCCACACGGAACAAGGCGACACACGGACACGCCCCTGTCGTGTGCTATTGGCTGTTCGGCGATGAGGTCAAAACCGGTTGGTCAGTTTCGTGGATTCTACGTGGGCGGAGCCAACGCGCCGGGCGACAGCGTTGCTAGGTACGCCGTGACAGAAAGTACACCGGACTGCCCCTGGTTGATTTGGAGCAACGCTGCTTTCTTTTTACCTGTTATTAATGATTCATTAATGAGAAGTATTAGGAGCGCGTCTTTCCCACGACGGCCCCAAAACACACGTTCAATTTGTTCATAATCAATAGACTTGTCTTATTGCCGTTGATTTTATGAAACGTGTTTTGCCTCTCTCATACAGCGGATAATCGACATAATTTTGCCAAGTGAAGCCAGACAGATAGTTACACTGCTGTTTGCTGGAATACAGAAAGACTCCAATACCGCCCAGGCTTACTGTAGACTGCATGCAACGCCACGATGAAATAAATCTCCTTTCGTCCCAAGAACACGTTCATGTGGGCTTGTTAGGCCTGCGTGCTTTGTATGTAAAATCATATGTTATATGCTTGTGTAAACTACTAATAAGACCCGTGGCTAACGGATCTGACCCTTTAGCCGAGCGGTTAGTGATGTCGCCTTGTGGTGCAGTACACCCGTATCGAATCCCGCACCGGGCAAGAAAATAACCGGTTACATTTGTGTCATTGCAGTTAGGAAGAACTCTGTCGTCACCAGCTCCCCAACCAAACCTGCACCCAGCGGTGTTGCTCGGTCAGTTCAGTAAATGAAACGTGCAGGCCTTGGCACATATTGTGTTACATTTGTTTTGTTGACGTCATTTGTTCAAGACATTGGCTTCAGAGTCGCATTCTATCACCGTTCGAAATAACAGTGTACAAAAACATACAGTGGACGCACAGAGTTTAAAAAATGAGTCCCAACACCCAAAGTAGGCATACCTCATACTCTCAGAATCCGCCCATACATCAGTTTAAACAGATTCTCGTGCCTTTACTGTAAACCTATGCAAGAGGCGTTTCTTGAGACGCTTGATTAAATGCATTTACCACGAACAATGAACGAGCTGATTACAGGCTGTGTTTCCGACGGGGCTCTACGCAACATTCAAGTTTGTCAATCGTCCCCTACGTCTAAATTGAAGATCCAGTGATTGACACCTCTCAATGGAACGTCAGCAGACCATCGACATCACAGACATAAACTTGATGCTCTTTCCTCTGTCGGTCGGAAGCATGCCACTCCCTTTGCCTCCTATTGAGGCTTCATGAATTTGAAAATGGTTTTTTTTTTTACATTTTATCCGTTCAGCGGACTGTTTTCATGTGGAAATTGATGACCCCTTGTGGAAGATAGCCGGTCTAATCAAATAGGCCCATTTGTTTCAAGTTTCCTTGCTCTGTTTATCCAGGGGTCCGTTTCTACTCGTGTGTTTGGGGGCCGCCCAAACACTCTAATTAAACTATCTGCCAACAAAACTGTCATTCAGATGTTACATTCTGCAAGGCTACTTTAATATATTGCAAATCTACCCGACCCCGGAGAAGCGGCTGATGATGAGATGGAGACTATAATAAGATTTATAATGAGCGTTCGTTAATAGGTAACAAGGTCCTTATAAGTCTTAACTTTTGCGTTTTGTGAACTATCAAGTTCTTTTAACCATGAGGTTCCTTAGACGCGACATGCAAAGTTTAACGCAGATTGGATTCACAACCGAAGACGAGTTTGAAAAAGTAGGCGTTGCATATTTCGCAAGCGCCACCTAGTGGCCGAAAGTGTTCACGACGCTATTATACATGTGTGGTCTTATTATCACATAATGTTAATAAGCATTTTATAGGGACTTATCAGGGCCTTATTACCTATTAACTAACACTTAGAAAAAATGAATGTAAAGCATTACCATATCTTCTATATAAATATTTCAATTGAAAGATTTGATTTGATTGAAAGAATATGAATAGTGACTGTAACTATTCAACTAAGCTCCACTCCTCATCAGTTAATTAGACTGTATATTGGCTTTGGTTAGAATAACCGTATTTCCCTCCCCAATTCATTCTCTGTCGAGCAGCCCTGGTCTGTGGTTTCTGGCTTTGGGAGTCTACAACAAGAGTTACGCTCGTTACTTTTCATTGCATTTTGTTTGCATTTATGATTTAACACTGTGAAAGGAATAAAAGTAATACAATTAACCCCCACATAAGAGACAACTTATGTGTTTCACAAGAAAATATGCTTAAGGTTAAAATTGCAAAAAGCTCATACATCACATCAACATAAGCTCAGATAGCTGCCTTTAATTTTTCTAAGGTTTTACAAACAATGCCAAACTTACAGTTAACAATACAGCGTTGATTTTGCTACATCTGTAATGACAGGCTAGCAGTTGGCCAACCTGTCATTGGAAGTACAGATTTATGTCATTGCTGCTAGTGTACGTGGGCATGATTCAGTCATGGACACACTAGAAACTAAACAGAAAGAACATATACAAATTAAATACACACACATTCCAGATCCAGCACACAGTATCATCAATGATGCACCGTGATAAGGTCATGTCCTGTAGTATAAATAAAGCTTAACAACTCTTATTGACCTTTGGTAAGACTGTTAACGCTTAGTAACTTTCACACTGGACCATCAAGAGGAGATGCTGTGCACAGGTCTTCAGCGGATAGCCAGGACCTTCCTACTCCTGACCTGGCAGGTCTTCTCCACATCAGCTAGTGTTTGGGCCCGCAGGTTGGCCATCTGCAACCTCTTCAGGATCAATTCAGATGCCCTCGCCGCCTCATGGCACTTGGGCTTTAGGTTCTCTTTGCTGTCACCAGCAAAGTGGACTTTCTTCTTGCCCGGGGAGAGGTCCTCCATCATATCTAGGACCACACAGGAAGGAGTTACTAATTCAGATTCAGCTTTATTGAATTGGTAATCAGTTGGGTTGCCCCAAAATCTCAGATGATTCTTTTGGGTTTTTTTTTTTTTTTAGCCTAACATTTGATGTGAAATAAAAGCCAGAAAGAGTGTTTCTCTTTACAGTGCCTCCCACCCCTAGTATGGTTCACATTTTATTGGTATAAAAAACTTTATTGACATGATTAAAAAGTTAACAGATACATTTGTGATCAGCTCCCCGCACCCCAACAAAAAGCATGAAAAATATGAAAAAGAAAAAAAAAGCTCTTAGTTCTTGTCTAGGTTCAGGCAGTCCAGGATGTCATCTATTGATTCCCATACCTATGTTGTTGGTATAAAACGAAGTTGGGCTCCTCTGTTGTTTTAATAGGTGGTAATTCCTCAGCAAACTCTCTGCTCTAAAGAAGAAAAACAAATTTTATTGGACCAAATGAATCAACTGCACCAGACAGTGTACAAGTTTTACAGGAATGTGATTATGACTTTAACGAAACGGGTTAGAAACAAAAAAAAGTTTGTTTTGCCTTGCAAGCTTCTCATCTGACAGCTGCTCGCGCACACAAAGCTCCTGCTCCCTCTCTGCAAAGACAGCAAAAACACCAAAAAGGTTTCGTGAACACTTACTCAGTCTTTTGTGGGGTTTTTTCTTTCAGAGATACATTAAAAAAAGGGATTTCCCATGAAGCATCAGAGTGCTAGAGGATATGGACACACATATTAGAGAGAAGGAAAAAAAAAAACTAAAACCATCTCTCTCCATCTACCAAGCCGTGTCAGTTTCATTGTCACTTTACGAGACATGTCTACCGTTGAAAGCTCATTTCATTACACACACCACCGGTTTTATGCTGTATTTCTACTGACTTGGCTCTGCTGAGCTCGGATTAGCATTAGTTTGAAAAAGGTTTGAAAACACCATCCATCAGCAAGCCAAAACAAAGTGAACATCTAAAAATAAGTGCAACACACACCGCCAGATGCTATTTATTTATAGCATTTGGAGGAGAGAACAGTGAAACAAAGGACAGAGTATGCATTTCCGTTACGGCATGCATCTCAGTTGCTCTATGAGAATAACATCATATACCACGCTGTTTACTAGAGCAGGGCGATGTATGAGGTATACAAAGATATACCACAACATCTGTCTATGGCCCAATTCAAACCAGGCTTTGAAATGTAGCATGCTCAGCTACAGCTGTACGAGGTCGGTACAGGTTCTGCTGACAGCTGCAGCCAAAATAATGCACCACACAGAGGTAAAGAACCTTCAGGCAGCAACCTGCCTGAAGGCATGAGGAAAATGACACTCACGCTCGACTCTCTCCTCACGTTCCTTGAGAGCCTGTTCTCGATCCCGCAGAACTTGTTCTTTGAGTCTGAGCACAGCAGTTGAGGTGGGGACCGGCTCAGCGGGTTTCTGGACGGACTCAGCTGACCTCCTCCGCAGCCGTGCCTGTGTCTTCCTCTGCTCCTCGGCAACCGCTGCGGCCAACAGGCTGCTCTGAAGTATGGACTCCACCGAGGGCCTCAGGTAGTCCTGGCAACACCAAAACAACATGTTAAACAAGGGGGTCCAAATGTCAGATAAGTTGGTTTTTAATTCTCACTGCTTTTTCTATTGTTATTTTATTGTTACCTTAATGTCAAGGAGTAGAAACACAAGAATTTCACTCTCTTATACTTGTATAACGGGATTTTATTCTTTGTATCCTATTATACTTGTATAATGCGATACAAAGCAAGAGAGGCAAGATTGAGATGGTCTGGACATGTGTGGAGGAGAGATGCTGGGTTTATTGGGAGAAGGATGCTGAATATGGAGCTGCCAGGGAAGAGGAAAAGAAGGCCAAAAAGGAGGTTTATGGATGTGGTGAGGGAAGACACGCAGGTGGCTGGTGTCACAGAGGCAGATGCAGAAGACAGGAAGAAATGAAAATGGATGATCTGCTGTGGCGACCCCTAACGGGATTAGCCAAAAGTAGTGGTAGTAGTAGTAGTAGTAGTAGTAAGAGTAGATACTTGTATAATGGGACGTAACAATAAAGAAATCTTGAATCTAGGATATGCGGGTTTGCAATGTGAACCTAAACTGATTGCACAACGCCATGCTGGGGTTTGTCAGATGAAGCTTTTTAAACCTTTAAATGGAGCATTCTGGAGAGGAGGGTGTTAAGTTCTTCGGAGTATCGGTAAGGGATTCTTCTGAACTTTCCCTCTCTGATCTTCTCTGCCAGCTCTTTTTGGTTGTAAGCAGTAAAAGGAGGCCTAACCAGGAGAAACCCACATATCAAACATTATCATATCCATCGACATATCCACCCAACATTAAGACAAATTTCAGAATCACTGAGACTTACGATAAAGCACAAAGCTCATAAAGCAAACATCCTAATGACCAAATATCAGACTTCTCGTTGTATGACATCCGATTTATTTGCTCCTGAAAAAAAAGAAAAGAAAAGAATATTTTTTAGGGACCGGACAGAAGACTTTTTCCCCCAACTTGCAATAAATCTAAATTCCCTTCTGAATGTAAATATCCATCATGCTCAAGTCATTGATGACAAAAACATTTTTGTTTACCCACTGAGCAAAACAGAAATTTTGTCATTAGTTTATCCTTTAAAGGATGTGTGAATGTATGTGGAGTTTCTGTACATGTATATGCATGAACGCAAAATGCATATACATGCTTGAATCACAATATCAAAATTATTTTGAGTCAAGAAGTTGGCTTGACACGTTTGTAGCAGAGAAATAACTCCTACTTAAATATCGGGTTTGAGACGCTAGATGTAAAAGGCAAAAGCAAGACAATTTACAAGAAATATTCTCTGACTGGCTGAATGAGGGAAACTCTTGGACAAAATTCATAAACACAGTACAGGATTAGGAACTTACTGGAGACATGTAGTAAGGCGTCCCGACAAAAGTCTTTGCAAAGCTGGTGTCATGGTTCAGGATCCTTGCGAGACCAAAGTCGCCTAGCTTGACATTCTGCTTGACATCAAGAAAGATGTTAGCTGGTTTCAGGTCTCGATGGAGCACGGTGGTACCGCTATCACTCCGGCGGTGGCACTCCTTCAAGGCTAATGTCAGCTGTGTCATGACCCGCAGGATGAACTGCTCCTCCAAATACTGTCTTCAAAGCATAACATATACACAGTAATGATACTGTCACAAGGCATCATGTTGAGTCCAGGGGGAAATCAGGGGGCACAAATTCACACAACAACCAATGTGTATCAATCACAAAAAGTTGAATCAGTTCATCTGGATACAACATTTATTGAGAGAAACTTATCATCGCTCGTCTACTTCTTCAGTCTCAACTGACTGCAGTTATCCCCACGCTTATAAACAGCACAGTGGCATAACATCTGGGGGAAAAAATATCAGTTTCATATGCAAATTACTGTAACCATTAATTAGAGTTACAATGGCCATGCGTACTATTCACAAAGGATTGGGGAATAGTTGCAATCACAACACTGTAAGACGGCAACAGATGTACTCTTCATCCACTGGAGCACAAACTAGGAGTCATCAGGACAACTGCAACTACGTGATTGCAGCTATCCCTCAATCCTCTGTGAATAGTACACATGACCATCGTAACTCTAGTTAATAGTCACGGTAATTTGCATATGAACCCGAGGGTGGGGATACCTAGTCAGTTGAGACTGAAGTTGTCACTTACATGAGTGATGAAATGTTTCTCTCAAATGTTGCATCCAGATGAACTGATTCGACTTTCTGTGATTTCATTATCTGGTTTATTGAGCATGCATTAAGACAATGTGTATTAACCAAAAATTACCAACTCATACTCACCTTTCTTTGATGCATTTGTTGATAAGGCTGGAGAGGTCACCGCCCTCGCAGTACTCCATAACAATGTACAGGGTGGTGTTTTCCCTGTCTATGATGCGGTCATAGTACCTCACTATGTTTGGATGCTTCAGTTCCCTGAGGAGGTTCACCTCTGACACCAGCATTTGCTTTTCGCTCTCAGCCATGGTCCCATAGTCCATCTCCTTCCACACCAGTACCTTCCCGACAACCAAAACAATTAACCACCAATGAACGTTTTCAATCAAACTAAAACAACTCAATTCGTACAAGGATGGTGTCTTCCAATATTTTGGAGGCATGGGGATTTCTGGTACTTCCATTATCCAGACGCTTTTGTGACCCATGCCCTTCTTCATATCGGCTGCTTGTTGATTTCATTGTTGTAATAAAAAAAAAATTACTCTTTCACCTGAAATGACGAGTTACAACATGAATTTCCAAAAGGGTGAAAGTTAGTCATTAAGCTCATTGGAGAATGCAAGGTCCATGCACTACAGGAAGCTTTTCAAAAAACAAACAAACAATCAGCATTCATCCCGAGACACCTGCTGCTCTTTGCAAAAAATGTCCCATGCAGAAAGGTTAATGTGGTAGTCTGCCTACAGTGTGGATTTGTGCTGCTGCAAGTTATAAATTAAGAGCTGTCAATAGTACAAAACGTTGCCATTAAAGCTGCACTGAGCTAAGCCTTCAGTGTCGGTTATATAACATATTGCAATTCAGATTATCATTTAGATGGTCAAAACTACATGGGGATTGGCGACTCCGAGCTTAATGTACAGGGGAAATCCTGTCTCCACTTAGCACGAGATCAAGTGTGCACACTTGACCTCACACTAAGTGTTCGGTAGCAGACGACGGGTTTCCACCTTGGCACACCACTTCTCGGTGGAAGAAGCAAAAGCATCCCAAAAGCGAGAGGCAGGATAGGCCACGCTAACGACAGCTGACGACAGTCAAAACAAATGATCACCGTTTAGCTAAACACGCAGTATCCCGACACCAGCCCACTGGACGCAATAAGGGGCAAGTTGTATCCAGGGTTCAGGTCTTCTGGGTTGTCTTGTGATCAAACTTCGGATGACGCTCGTCCGCAGTGCCACAGGTTCAAACCCCCTCGACACGGATAAACTCAAGCTAAAAGAGACACTGGAGAGCGGCTGGCACTTACTTTCCCATCGGCTCGCCTCCTTACTTTTTGGCATTTACCATAAGAACCAGATCCTATGGTGTACAGCACCTCGTAGTCCTCGACACGGGAAGGCATGTCGCCGTTTCCCAAACCGTTGGCAAATCAATACCCAGTGACGTTGAGACAAGACTTTACGCGAACGCCGCCATCGCCCAGCAACGTTTGACTTGGCGCGATGGCAGACTCGTTTTTGTTCTCTCTTTTGTTCTCTTTTATACCAGTGGGTTTAGCTGTTGTTGTAACTGCGCGTCGGCTCGCCTGAGCGGTACTCTTATCGCCAAAAACGAAGCAGGAAGCGAACCCTTAGGTTTTTAAATTGGTGCCTTAACGCTCGAAAATGATTGGTCCTCCGCGCTCCGTGTGCTGAGCGCTGATTGGCCGATACGACGCCACAAACTGTTGGGTTGCTAAGCGTCTGAAATCCCGCGCGACAACGCGCGAGGGATTTTAGCCATCGATGGTTGACCTGGATGAGATGCGCTCCTCACCGCCTCCTCCGTTGTTGCTGCGTTCAAATACTATCAGTCTGCTGATCAATAAGCGGCCCACTTGACTTTCAGCCTTACGCGTATATTTTTAGAGGCTGCCTTTCGTAGCTGTGAGGCTCGTTGGCTCCCATTAATTTCACACCTACGTTGCTTCGAGCGCCCCTAGTGGTCATTTCGGAAATGGCGTGGCGTGCCTTCAGTTCAGGCTGATTTGCTTAAACCTGATCTTAACTTTCCACAAGGTGGCGGAAAAAAACGTCGTCACCGCAAAAAACGTTAACTCCCTCAACCCAAGGAAAACACGTCAATAGTGACTGAAAAGTGAATATTTGACATTACCACTCAAATCCATTTTGCTGGAATAGGGCATTAAATCATATTCTTATTTATGTTAAATATCATTATCAACTTTATTGGCCAAGTGTGCCTATGCACATGAGGAATGACTCTGGTTCACAGCCGCTTCTAGTACTTGCATACATTACTCACACACACAAAAAACAAAACAAAACAAAAAGGAAAAAACAAGAAATAAATGGAACAACAAACAGGACATTGGAGGCAAGTACACTGCTCAAAAAAATAAAGGGAACACATAAGCAATGCAATGTAGCTCCAAGTCAATCACACTTTTGAGATATCAACCTGTCCAGTTAGGAAGCAACACTGATTTGTGAATCAATTTCACCTGTTGGTAAACTGTCTAATTTCCACCAGGTGGAAATTAGACAATTTGCAAGACAACCCCTATAAAAGGAATGGATTTGCAGGTGGTGGCCACAGACCATTTGCCTGTCCTCATCTTTTCTGGCCGATCTTTGGTTAGTTTTTCATTTTGCTAGTGCCCTCACCACTAGAGGTGGCATGAGGTGGTATCTGCAACCTACAGAAGTTGCTCAGGTAGTGCAGCTCATCCAGGATGGCACATCAATGCGTGCTGTGGCAAGAAGATTTGATGTGTCTCCCAGCACAGTGTCCAGAGCATGGAGGAGGTACCAGGAGACAGGCCAGTACACCAGGAGACGTGGAGGGGGCCGCAGCAGGACCGCTATCTGGTCCTTTGTGCAAGGAGGAACAGGAGGAGCACTGCCGGAGCCCTACAAAACGACCTTCAACAGGCCACTAATGTGCAGGTTTCTGCTCAAACAGTGAGAAACAGAATGCATGAGGATGGTATGAGGGCCCAACATCCACAATTGGGGCCTGTGCTCACAGCCCAACACCGTGCAGCCCGATTGACCTTTTCCAGAGAACATCTTGGTTGGCAGATTCGCCATTGGCGCCCTGTGTTCTTCACAGATGAGAGCAGGTTCACACTGAACACATGTGACAGACGTGAGAGAGTCTGGAGACGCTGTGGAGAACGTTCTGCTGCCTGCAACATCCTCCAGCATGACCGGTTTGGCGGTGGGTCAGTGATGGTCTGGGGAGGCATATCCTTGGAGGGCCGCACAGACCTCTACGTGCTAGCCAGAGGTACCATGACTGCCATTAGGTACCGGGATGAGATCCTCAGACCCATTGTCAGACCATATGCTGGTGCAGTGGGCCCTGGGTTCCTGCTCATGCATGACAATGCTCGTCCTCATGTGGCCAGAGTGTGTCAGCAGTTCCTGTATGTCGAGGGCATTGATGCTATGGACTGGCCTGCACGTTCCCCAGACCTGAATCCAATCGAGCACCTCTGGGACATCATGTCTCGTACCATCCGCCAACGCGATGTCGCACCACAGACTGTCCAGGAGTTGACCGATGCCCTGATCCAGGTCTGGGAGGAGATCCCTCAGGAGACCATCCGTCGTCTCATCAGGAGCATGCCCAGACGTTGTAGGGAGTGCATACAGGCACGTGGAGGCCACACACACTACTGAGCCTCATTTTGAATCGTCTTGAAGAATTTCCACAGAAGTTGGATGAGCCTATGTTCTCATTTTCCACTTTGATTTTGAGTATGATTCTGAATCCAGACCTTAATGGGCTAATGATTTTGATTTCCATTGATCATTCTTAGGTTATTTTGCTCTGAACACATTCCTCTGTCTAATAAATAAAGATTTTCAGCTGAAATATTTCATTCATCGAGGTCTATATTGTGTTTTTAGGTGTTCCCTTTATTTGTTTTGAGCAGTGTATGTATGCACAACAGCTATGTCACTACTATACAGAGTTTTGTTATGGTTGATCAACAACCTATGCCCATATATTGAATTATGTTGCTTATATACTATATTGCCCATACACCATATACCAATACAACTCCATAACCCACTGTGCCCATATACAATACTATATACTCACACTATATTACACTATAATATAGTGTATAGTAGGTGACTATATAGTGTATACTTTTGGTAGAAAAGATAATATAGTGACCATATTATCTTATTTACAAAAAGTACACCTACCATCCACCACACAACTACAAACTATATTATATATCTATGTTACAACCACAACAATAACAGCAATAATTGTAAGCAGTATACAGCAGTTGTATGTGTATTTACAATTGTGTATTTGTATTGCACAAGCATTTATATTGCACATCTGCTTTAAAAAGAGGTAGTGCACATCGTAGATATGTAGGTGAGACATTTTGACCAGCGGGGGCCATTTACAAAGTGTCATATTTACATAATAAGTGTCTATTCTTGCATCACGCTGTTAAGTGTTCATGAGAGAGATGGCCTGTGTGAAAAAAACGGTTCCTGTGTCTGCTGGTTTGGTGCCCATTGTGCTATAGCACTTGCCAGAGGGTAGGAGTTCAAACAGACTGTGTCCTGGGTGTGGAAGGTCTGTAATGATTCTGCCCTCCTTTTTCTGGGCTCTAAAGGTGTACAAGTCCTGCAGGGTGGAAAGGGGAGCACCAATGATTTTTTTCTGCTGTCCTTACTGTTCACTGCAGTCTGTACCTATCTGTTTTGTTGCTGCTCCGAACCAAACCAGAATGTATGTGCACAGGGCAGATTCAATGATTGCGGTGTAGAACTGGCTCAACAGCTCCTGTGGCAAACCAAACTTCCTCAATTGCCGCAGAAAGAACATCCTCTGCTGGGCCTTTTTGAGCATGGAGTTGATATTGGTCTCCCACTTCAAGTCTTGTCAGAGGGAGCAGTGCTGAGAGGCATCTCCTAAAGTCCACTGTCATCGGCACAGTCTTGAGCATGTTCAGCTCCAAGTAGTTCTGACTGCACCAGAGCACCAGCTGCTCAACCTCCCGCTGATATGCAGACTCATTGCCATCCTAGATGAGTCCGATGACTGTAGTGTCACCTGCAACCTTCAGGAGTTTAACAGCTGGGTCCTTGGCGGTGCAGTCATTGGTGTAGAGGGAGAAGAGCCGTGGGGGGGAGGACACATCCCTGGGGAGCACCAGTGCTGACTGTCTGTATATCAGAAGTGATTTCCCCCAGCCTCACCTGCTGTTCCTTGTCTGTCAGGAAGCTAGTGATCCACTGACAGATGGTCCGGCATACAGTGAGCTGGGAGAGTTTAGAGGGGAGGATTTCTGGAATGATGGTGTTGAACGCCGCGCTAAAGTTCACAAACAGGATCCTGGCATATGTCGCTCAGCAGTCAAGGTGTTGCAGGATATAATGCAGTCCCACGTTGATCACATCATCCACTGATGTGTTTGCTCGGTAGGCAAACTGTAGGGGGTCCAGCAGGTGTCCTGTGACGTTCATCAGGTGGGCCAATACCAGTCATTCGAAAGACTTGATGACCACAGATGTCAGGGTGACAGGCCTGTAGTCATTCAGTCCTGTGATGGAAGGTTGAAGGGATGGAGGGACCGGGATGATGGTGGAGTGTTTGAAGCAGGAGGGGTCAGCTTCAGAGATTTGTTGAAGATCTGCATGAAGATTGGAGCCGGTTGGTCAGCACAGGCTTTAAGACAAGATGGGGAGACACCACCTGGACCCGGCGCTTTCCTGGTCTCCTGTCTCTGGAAAAGCCAGCTCACATCCTCTACATGTATCTTGAGTGCAGCCTGAGTATCAGGGGCTTGCCAGAGGTGTGATGAGGGCTGTTGTTGTTGGGCTAGAGTAGGTGAAGGATTTGAATTTGTCCCTCTCAAACCTGCAATAGAAGACATTTGGTCATCAGCCAGGTCTTTGTTTACCTCAGCATGGGGGGATGGAAATATATTTCCCCAGGTGTCACTGAGATGCAATCTGAGAAAATTTCTAAGCCCAGTTTGGTCGTGGCATTTATAATGGTTTAGTCTTGGCGCTGTATGGCTTCATCTCCATAGCACTTTTTTAGCGCTTTGACACAAAACTGCATCACATTACAGTATTTAAGCCCCAACCTTGGTCGTTTTCGAACCATGCCCATGACAGCCGTAAAAGTCTGACTGACATGTATATTGTTGAGAACCTGAGTGTGTTAAACATCAATAACAGCTGACATTTTTGTAGACTCACATTTTTTTGATCAAGTCCCACCATAAAGTGGTGCCACAGTCACTGCCTATTGATTCTAGCTACAGCTCCAGGATGTCATGTCCCTCAATTGGCTGCATGTTTTTCAGGTCAGGATGCACAAAACTAGTGTGAGATTTGAAATAAAGAGCCCTCAAAGGCTTTACTCAAGTCAAAGCACTGCATCATTAACTTCACTTATGTTGGGACAAGGCCATTTTTTGTACCTTTACCTGGAAGCAAGCCTCAAGGTCGCTAAAAGCTCACTTAAACACTCGAGGTTTGAAAAAATATAAAAGAAATTAAGCAAAGCTCAATATTTTGCATTCTTCCTCCCAAATGTTGAATGTCTGTACCTAAGTAAAGATAAAAAAAACATTTGAAAATACTAAAAAACCTCTTGTTAAATAAACTCAAGCGTAGAGAAAGTGTTAGCTATTTGTCAACCTCTGGCTCTGGAACATTATGCCATCGTCATTGACATTTTCAACCATGACTTCTGACACGTGACCCTGTGGATGAGTGACATTTGCTCACATCAGTTTATGGGCAAGCTTACCTTCAATATTCTTTTACAACTGTGCCTGAAGACGTAATCGAAAAATGTCATCGCCCTTGTAGCTGTTTCCATGGCTGCAATAAACAGGTAGCCTCATTGGGTGCCTGAATTAGGCCAATCTAGGGTGCATAAATCATGAGTGGTTATTTGAAAAACATGATCCCCTGAAGAGTCCCTGCTGCCGGGTGGCATCCATAATAACACGTGTTCAATTATCCATGGAGCTCTTGCTGCTCTCGCCCAGCAGCATCGCGCACCAACACATCGTTCTTCTCCAACGGTAATTCCTGCTGTGGCTGTGGCCCTAGGGTCTGGCTGAGAGCCAGGAACAGCCAGGAGCCAAGGGGAAAGCTAACAGCTAAAACAACACATACATTTGGGAGTTGAAGGGCTCTCTGACATCAACCGCTCCAGCAAAGGCCAGGATTTGAAAGGAAGTGACAGACGGGACTGACAGCCACATCCCTTTCTTCCCCTGTAGCTATTGAGGTGACAGAAATCCTATGAGAAGAAAAGAGATGTATCACTCTGGAAGGTTTTATTGTGTTCAAGGGCAAAAAAAACCAAACAAAAAACTAACTACTACTAAAACTACTCACAGAAATTCAGGACATTTTTCTTGTATGCACACAATCATCTTGGTACTCGATGCTACCGCCCATCAGCTGCATGTATAAGGGGGTTGGAATAGCTTTATGAATAATTATAAACTGGTCTGTGCTCAGATGTGTTAAAACTGTGATAAATAAAGCATCGCTTGACTGAAATGTTAACTAGCAACATGGGATGCAGATGTTATGTGTATCCCAAATGCTATTTGCTTTCTTAAAATGGCATTTAATCTTTATAGTTACACCTTGCAGCAGGGTGGAGTGGGTGGAGAAGAGTGTCAGGAGTGGTTTGTGACAGAAGGGTACCAGCAAGAAGTAAAGGGAAGGTTTACAAGATGGGAGTGAGACCAGCTATGTTGTATGGTTTGGAGACAGTGGCACTGATGAAAAGACAGGAGGTGGAGCTGGAGGTGGCAGAGTTGAAGAAGCTAAGATGTTCATTGGGAGTGACGAAGAAGGACAGGATTAGGAACGAGCATATTAGAGGGACAGCTCAGGTTGGACGGTTTGGAGACAAAGCAAAGAGAGGCAAGATTGAGATGGCTTGGACGTGTGTGGAGGAGAGATGCTGGGTATATTGGGAGAAGGATGCTGAATATGGAGCTGCCAGGGAAGAGGAGAAGAGGAAGGCCAAAGAGGAGGTTTATGAATGTGGTGAGGGAGGACATGCAGGTGGCTGGTGTGACAGAGGAAGATGCAGAAGACAGGAAGAGATGGAAACAGATGATCCGCTGTGGCGACCCCTAACAGGAACGGCCGAAAGTGGTAGTAGTAGTAGTAGTAGTAGTGGTGGTGGTGGTAGTTGTAGTAGTTAAACCTTGCAGTAGAATACAGTGGATTCCACATCTTTCTTCTCCAGTGGTCTCAAGTTGACACAATAGCCATCCCGCTGTGTTCCTCACGTTGAACTGAATAAATGAAGGAAGGTTTGGCCAAACGTTACTGTCACATTCAACACGTCAACGTAGGAGGGCCAGGGCTGTTGCGGGGAGGGGGCTGTGCGATCTTGACGTGCGAGGCCCTGCTCATTGACATGCGTGCACATGAATCACGGTCACACATGCACATCGCCATTCTAGTTCGACTGCACGCATCGTCTCGGTGCAATACATTTTTAAGAAGTAGAATAAAACAGCATCATCGTGCACATCATCTCGGCTATGACTTTCTGCCATTATAGTGTTTCAAAGGAACAAGAAAACAACTGTAACTGAGGAGGGCCCAGCAGTTGTAGTGACAACTGAGGCTGCAGCAGTTTACATTCCTCTTGCATGGCTGTGAAAGAAGCGAAGCTATTTCTGTCCCACCTTGCAGGTCGTGCTGGCTCCTCTTTCCACAGCTGCAAGTTGTAGCGTTTGCTGACTCGAGCAGTGAAGCTAGCACCACTGCATGCACTGAGGGACAGGTTATCAAAGTGTGGCAGTTACAAGGACTGCTTGGATGTGTGTTTGGTAAACAGTACATCGTAGGCATTTTAGAGGCGGCTCCAGTATGTCTAGAGGGCCTCAGACCTAGATGTGCCATTGACTTCCTTGTCGACCTCGTAGGCGAGTGAGGTGAGCAGTGCCGAGGACTCTTTAGCATTCACAGGAGCCAGTGTAGTAATTTCATATGACGGCTCTTCACTTGATAGAGACATCTATGCATGCTCCTCTCAGCAGAATGGAGGTAAAGCCCTGTGTATCTTTAATCTCACTTTCCACTGTTTCGGCCCTTGCCTCCCGCTGGCTGACTTCGGGATGTGGTTTTCCTCCGGGCCTGACCCCCTGCAAATCACTCCAGCTGCTATGGCTCAGACATGCCGTGTTACAGTGTTGTAGTCGAGTCACTAAACCTCGAGTCCGAGTCGAGTCTCGAGTCCCCAGTGTTCCGAGTCCAAGTCCCCAAAGAAGAGTCCGGGTCGAGTCCCCATTACCTGAGTCCGAGTCCAAGTCATCAAGGTTGAGCCTGAGTCAAAGAAGATGGGCTCATACCCTCCAACATGAGAGTATGCACGTGAATCCGCATGTAGGTGGAACACACGTGCCTGCCTTGCACAAAACTGAATAATGTTACGATATAGCTATCAATATCTGATGCCAAATTATTAGGGCCTATTACAAAAAAACAAAAAAAATCCAACAAAAACAAAAAAGTCTTTATCAATTAACAAGTCCGAGTCCTCATCTCCAAATTCCGAGTCCGAATGCAGTAATGCTGGAGTCCAAGTCCAAGTCCGAGTCATCAGTGCTCAATCCCAAGTCGAGTCACGAGTCTTGAAAATCAGGACTCGGGTCGGACTTGAGTCTGAGTCCTGGACTGGAGTACTACAACACTGCCATGTTACCCTTGTTTCCTTTTCATTTCATAAATACATCACTTCTAACATCCGCTAGTCAGGGCAGCTCAGCAGGTGTTAAAGGCGACACACTCGACTCCCCCATCTTGTAGTACCGGACAGTGACTGTTCTGGTGTTTGACAAGGTGGTCGCGTCCGAGTCTGGTCAAAGAAAAATTACACTATATATTATAAAGATGCAAGTGTACTCCACACTGGAACACAAAGTGTTTAGGTGTGGCAGATATGGAAAGGGGCCCTTTTAGACTGAACCGGGGGGGGGGGGGGGCAGATAGGGATATACTCTTGACAGGTGCTTCATCTCAGCTGCAACCAGAGCCATGCAACATGAACCGGTGGTTTTCGGCTGCCAGCAAAAAAGACACCACAGTTAAACAACGAGTATGGACCGGAGCCGACACCGGTTTTAGTTACTCTTAGGTAGTTCCAGGTCAGAACCGGAGACGAACGGGAAAACGAGGCACTTAGCCTGACACAGTATGTCCTGCCTGGACGAGCGCAATGCTTTTCATTGACTCACATTCATCTCTGAAGCTGTCATGTAATATTTAGGTTATTTTCCAAATACACAGAATTTGACCGACCTTATTTCACAATTTGCACGCAGAACAAAGAAGCCCTATCTTTTCTTCTTCTCCCAAATTGGCTTTTGATTGGTAGCAAATGTTTCTGGTATGTAAAAATGAAAACAATGCAACACGGTCTTATTTGGTCTGATATGCTTAACAACTTATAATAAGGTTAATTTTCTTCTCATTTACAGCATTTCCATGAATACAAAATCACTTGATGAGAAGCCGTACCAGGATGAAGTCCAAAAGGTGGCGTCCTGCACACACACACACACACAAACTTACCTCTCAGGCAGAGTAATATGGAGTATTGTTTGTAGTCTACCTCGATGGATGTGTATATACATGATAATAAAGTGCACATAGTCTGTATTAGGATCATTTTGATGTTTTATTCCAGCACAAGTTCTTTGTGTTGTAAAATGGCTGTGTAGCTAGGAATTAAAGGAGAAGTACAAAATGGAAAATTACAGACAGTTCTAGTTTAATCCGTTTCAATTCCTATTGTGTTTATTTCCTAAAACCATATCTAGGAAAGTTTTTCCCTGCCTTTTATTTTATTTTATTTTGGGAAAGACGGTAAATTAAAAAAAAAAAAGAAAAAAAAAAAAGATGAGGCTTACTGTCTACACACGCACAGTGGAGGGGGAATCTCATGGGGCTGCAGAGTGAAACCATTTCCATCACATCCTAATGAAGAGCCGTTTACCTGCCTCGTCAGCTGGCTCCTTCCCCTCCACACGGAGCAGGGAGTCGCTGTGGTCATTCCCGCTCATTTAGTTGGGTCTACCATATTCCGCATCGTTTGGGAATCCGGTAAGTGATTAGCTGCATCGTTTTCAGGCCCCAATTTTAAATTTGCCCTTCAAAGAATCAATTCTATTGCGTACCAAGTCTCAGCAGGAGCCCCCTGAAGCCACCCGTGTTGTCCAGTAGTCATTAATGGAGCCAATATTCTGACAAGGCAGAACGCAGGCCCGTGTCCGTTGATTAGGAAAGCCGCCTGCTGAGACATCAGGGCGAGTCGGATATAGCTGAGGTTTCCCTGCAGAATCCTGAACAGGATCTGGTTATTCATATGATCTCCGTGAGGTATGGTGATGCACTTGGCTGGGGAGCGGGTGGATTGAGACTCGGGCGCAGGAGACAGGACTGTGGCCTTACCCCAGTGCCACGAAGCACACGAGAACATCCCAATGCTGCATATGCACAAAACCTTAGCGTACGCAATTTTACACACACGCGCGCGCACACACACAGGACTTAAAAAAGGAAAACTTGATGGGAATATTTGCGTACCACTACTGCCAGTGTGGGGCTCAGAGCCGGCCTGATATATACCACTATTGTGACACTTCAACGGTTGGAATATTCAATAGCCTGTATATTTCCTGGCCTCTACCTCATCAACCCAGTGTCTCCATTATATATAATATACATTATATATACACACACATATATATATACACATACACACACACATATATAATGTATATTATCGTTTATATATATTTTATATATAAAACACATATTTTGTATAATATATAAGATGTATATATATAAATAAATATGTATATATTTTATATATATAAATTTTTATAAAATAATATATAAATATATATTATATATAAATGTATATTTATATATGTATATATAAAATATATATAATATATGTTTTAGACTTCTACTCAGTACATTGTTACTGAGTTTACTGAGGAACGTGGGCAATATTAATCTGTAGGTGAATATTAAAAAAGGAGGGTGTTTCGACATCCACTAACGGTTATTTTTTGGGCGGTAACAGTGTGGGACGATACGTTCTACACGCACACAGATCATTTCGAGTTGGTTTTGGGGTTTATGAAGGGAAACTGTGCAGGATTTGGGGGTACGCCAAGGGTTTACGTATCCAATTGGTTTGGAAAGTACGCATTTCCTGTTTTGTGCATACGCAAGTTTTACACACGAGGCCCCTGGTTGAGGAGTTAACAGAAAAAGTACACGGCAACACTCAGAAGTGACAGGAAAATCCTTGCTTTCTTATTTTTTTTTCTTCTTCCTTTTAAACGTTCATGATATTTTAAAACTAAAATCTGAAATATTACGGACCGAGAGAGAGAAATAACGTTGCAGTCATTCATAAACAATGAAGTTCTTCCTCATTTTCGTTATGTACAAGATTAAACATACCATGACACAAGGACAATTCAAGTAATTTAAAAAGAAATAAAATATGACTACTAACAGTGACTTGCCGCCACACTCTGACGTCACAGAGCAACACGACATTAATTATATATATTAAAAAAAGGGGGTGGGGGTGGGGGGGAGACAACCACACACTCACTTAGGCAGGTTATGCTGTAAATTTACAGTAATGACACCTAGGTTTCTGTAAGCCAAAATCTATTTTAGATTGCTGAACATCAGGGTAGCTTTCTATAAAAATTATTTTTTCTCGTTTTTTTTTTTCCATTTTTTTTTCAAATTTCACTTTCCTACCCAACCAACACTAAGCATATGGCTTAAATATTTGAAAAACTATGTAGTCCAATGGGGAAATCTTTGTGTCCATATTTTCAGTCTGGCTCGCCGAGCTGATCTCCCAAGAAAAGATCTACTCCGGCTTTGTGTAGCTGCACATGGCCGTGTGTGTGTGTGTGTGTGTGTGTGTGTGTGCATGTGTGTGTGTGTGTGTGTTAGTGTGTGTACATTAGGGGGGAGCAGAGGGGCAGTGAGGGGCACTGTGAATGTGAGGAGTGGACTATAGAGAGTTACTTTTAGCAGATTGGACCTTTGAGAGTTCTGCCCTGCGTGCCATCAGTGATCCGTCATCAGCGTTCGGGCACATCTCTAACCCCCGCCTGTCACCAACCTCCGGACACCTCCTACCCCACGAGGCGGGGAACCACCCTTACTCAAGCCTGACAGGCGGGCAACCACCCTTACTCAAGCCTGACGTCATGGCCAGCATCCCTTTAAGGCCCGCGCGGGGCCACCAGTGTAAACAAGGTTCCTGTTTCAGTCAGCTCAAAAATACTGTCTCCGAGGACAGACGGACAGACACAGACAAAATGTCCTGACGACAACAAAAGACATCAATAACAAACACGATGGCCGTTGTAGTGGGGTTAGGGTAAGGGGGGGGGGGTAAACAAAAAAAACACTGACAGCTACCATTCAGGAATATTTCCTGGGGTGAAAGGGCAGGGAGGGCAGTATGGATCCTTAGTGCAATGAAGGCCAGAGAAGAGGTCAGCTGTGCAGTCCTACTGTCCCGAGTTCATACAGCGCCGTCTCCGGAAGGTGTGGCCGGCCGTCTACTCAGCGGGCAAAGACAGAGAGGTCCTGTGGGCGTCATCAGTTCTCACCAGGAAGAATAAGGGCAGACGTTATGCTTTTACTCTTGTACGCAATGTAGACACGCACGCACACACACACACAAACACACACACACACAGTTTGTAAAACTACTACGGCTAAAGCCCTGGGAGGAGAGGGAGCACGCACGCAGGAGAGCGAGAGAGAGAGAGAATGTTCCGGTCCAGATCAAGCCCTGAGCCTCCTTCATGATCATGGATCTAAATGAAATGTGTGCGTGTGTGTGTGTGTTTGCGTCCACTGTACATGTATGAGGACGTGTTAACATCAAATTGTGACGTTGTTGTGATGAGTGCAAGGGAACTGGACTCTCTGATAGTTTGGCACAAGCGTGCCGTGTTGGGGTGTGTGACACATGTGTGCAAACATAACTGGGTCCGAATGCAGGGCTACTTGGAATTTGTCTTGTGTCCCTCGCCCCCCCTCCCCCCCCAACCACCAAAATTTCTCCACCTTTGTAAATGTACATTCATCCATCGTGGGGGCGAAACACGGCGCTGGGCCACACACCAACCGATCCTGAGGCGTTGCCGATGGTCCGCTGTACTCTCGCCTCTTTGGCGTGCTCAAAATAAACAGCAGTACAAGTACTGGAGGACGCTGTACCACACGTAGCCGGAGGCAAAAGCAAGGGACTGGATAATACACAGCCACACAGGGTCAAGAGTCATGTCCCGGGAAACTGCCTCCTTCTGGCCCTTCAGTGGAGGAAAGGCTCCTGTCGGGAGAAAGATGAATGAAAACTAGTGAGCAGTTTGGCCTTTAAAGGAAACAAAAGGCATATTTTCTCATTTATTAACAACGGGGGGGGGCACACGATTTAATGATACAATATCAGAGATATATGGGGGGGGGGTCACGGACAGGGAGACCCATCCAAACCCATCCTGGCAGGTGCTGTGAAAACTGACCTGTGTCATAGAAGTGTGCCAGCAGCTCCTCTTTCTCCACAAACCTCTGGTACAGCCAGTCGGTCAAGGGCTCCGTCTCCACCGGAACCTCTTTTATAGGGTACACCCTGAAACACAGACACAGAGGTTATTACTGAGGCCCTACTCGCCAGAAACTGCCTGCGATGATCGGTCTGAGGCAGCAGCCCCAACTCAGGGTGTCAGGCCTGGTGCCCCTCTCACAGCTTGAGTCTAGCACAGCAGCTTGTGTGTGTCAGTTCTAGCCTAAACCCCTCTAGGACTTTATTAGCTGGAAGGCTCATCAGAATGTCGCATGCAGACAGGATCACAGGGTTAGCCATCCTGTAAGAGACTCCACGAGACTCAAAGGGCTTTTTGGGAAAGCAGCGACCGGAGAAATTGGGATCTTGGAAATGTAGGTTCTGTCTGACTTTTAATAGGTAATACAAAAATTAAAACGGCATGTGGCTGTGTTTGAGTTTAACAAACATGGGGGTGTCTGGGTGGCGTGGCAGTCTATTCCATTGCCTACCAACATGGGGATCGCCAGTTCGAATCCATGTGTTACCTCTGGCTTGGTCAGGCGTCCCTACAGACATGATTGGCCGTATATGCGGGTGGGAAGCCGGACGTGGGTATGTGTCCTGGTCGCTGCACTAGCGCCTCCTCTAGTCGGTTGGGGCGCATGTTCAGCTGAGAGGGAACTAGGGGGAATAGTGTGGTCCTCCCACACGCTACGTCCCCCTGGTGAAACTCCTCACTGTCAGGTGAAAAGAAGCGGCTGGCGACTCCACGTGTATCGGAGGAGGCATGTGGTAGTCTGCAGCCCTCCCTGGATTGGCAGAGGAGGTGGAGCAGCGACCGGGACGGCTCGGAAGAGTTGCGTAATAGGCTGAGTACAATTGGGGAGAAAAGGGGGGGGGGTCTATGTAAAATAAAAATAAAAATTTTTTGAATTTATAAATAACACCAGAAAAGGATATTCCCCAAAACGTTTTGCATTCTGAGAAGTGAAAACACTTAATATGTCAAGCTAAACCTCACTAATGCTTCATATTCCAAACTGCTCTGAGTGCACACGGACCCCTGGAACTTAAAGTGCCGTGAAAGAGAAGTTGTTCTATGACTTCACGCCGGGTATCACATGTACAACCATAAAATGTTCGAAGGCAAGAAAGAGGACATGCTTTTAAGACCCATCTGCTTTCTTTGGCTTTCCAATCTACTTGATCATTTTTACTGTGATTCTGTGGTATTCGTGTCCCTCACTATTTTTAACAGGGTTTTTTTCTACTTCAGGCTGGTATTGTGTTCTCTATTGGCTACTCCTGTATTTAGACCGCTGTGAAGCACTTTGGTATGCAAAGGTGCTGTATAAACAGTTTACATTTAGCCTTGTTAAACCAATGAACTATGTGTTAATTCATAAAAACGTCCCCCGGCCCTGCTCCACTTTATAAATATGACAACGTGAAGCAGCTGGCAGGGAGAAACGGTATCCAAAGGATAAATGAAAAGTATTTTGGCAAGGAAAAACGGCTATCTATAGCAACGTCACCAACACAACTTCCAGCTGGCTGACTTGATTTGCACCTTTTGACTCGTCAACAGTGAAGCACAATGTGTGAAAATGGAAAGCTTGATGTACTGGATGACATTGTGGAAACTGTGGATGCTTTGTGAGGGTCATTCTGTAAGGGTGTAACTGCAGCTCCTCCCTCGGCCAGCAGGTGTCCTCAGTGAGCTGCCCTCGCAGAGAGCCAGCTCCCAATCACCTTCAAAGAGGTTATAGTCGCCTCACACACGCGCACGCGCGCGCGAATGGGGGGGACGACGACCCGTGTCCACAGTAAAATTACAGCCGAGTCTAGCGGGAATGTTTCATAAGAGGAAGCAGCAAGTAATTAAGGAATGATGGTGAAGATGATCAATTTCTCCACACCAAACAGCTGATTGGGGAGAGCATTCTTCATCAAGTTTAGTGCAGCAGGAGCTTGGCACTTCATTTTGTGCGCCTCAGGCTCCGGTACCGGTATGAGCACACTGTGGTGACATAACGTACGTTTGTGGAATATCTAGGGCTGTGCCTCTGGATCAGAGAAGGCCCCCGGGTACAAAGGACACATGTGACATTGCAGACACATCTTGGTCGTTGGACTGAAGTATTACAGCCTCTTTGACCTGATCATGGAGAGGTAATGTTTGTTTGTCCCTGACAAGAGCTCAAAGGGGCAAGAGCGGATGAGTCATCCAGCCTTCGAGAGAGAAAAGACCACACGGCAATAGACCCAACATCACATCTCTTACACAAACACACACACACACGTGTAATGCCTGATAGTATTACATGTAAATAATGTGCGCGTGCCACAGTGCATCAAGTCTGGTAATTAGATATTGTAGGCAGTGAGGTAGAGACAGTCAAAGGTGTGGAAGAGTCCTCTGCGGCTTGTCTAACCAGATATGCCCGCCTTTATGGAGGACGTGGCACTATACTGCCAAACTTATCTCTTTTTATGTTTTTACTCATGGCCAAAACTGGGGCTAAGCTGGTGTGGCCACCTGATAGGAAGATTAGTAGCCCAAGTGCCCCACCCTGTTGGGCTCCTCTTGCAGTGTCCGCAGCTATCAGGTGTCCTCCATGTCACCAGTTTTCAACAGCCCAACTGGCACTGGCACAGCTACACACTCAGTGTAAGTGGAGGATAAAAAAAACCCACCTTACAAAAACCACTAATACATGGACAGGAAACGACAAATTAGATACAAGTAGGACCTCTACTCGCAGCCTGGTTGACGACAGAAATTTTACTTCGTAATTATTTTGTGGCGGTAGTGGTGTGGGGTAGTTTTCAGTTTTGGTTCTGCATCCGGGAAGCATAGCGGTCTATTCCGTTGCCTACCAACATAGGGATCGCCGGTTCGAATCCCAGTGTTACCCCCAGCTTGGTCAGGCGTCTCTACAGACACAATTGACCGTGTCTGTGGGTGGGAAGCCGGATGTGGGTATGTGTCCTGGTCGCTGCACTAGCGCCTCTTCTGGTCGGTCGGGGCACCTGTTCAGGGGGGAGGGGGAACTGGGGGGAATAGCGTGATCCTCCCATGCCCTACGTCCCCCTGGTGAAACTCCTCAGTCAGGTGAAAAGAAGCGGCTGGCGACTCCACATGTATCAGAGGAGACGTGGTAGTCTGCAGCCCTCCCCGGATCGGCAGAGGGGGTGGAGCAGTGACCGGGATGGCTCGGGTAGAGTCGCAAGAGTTGGGTAATTGGCCAAGTACATTCATTCATCTTCAGCCGCTTCTCCGGGGTCGGGTCACGGAGGCAGCAAGCTATGTAGGGCACTCCAGACATCCCTCTCCCCCAGCAACGTCCCCCAGCTCCTTCTGGGGGACCCCAAGGCACTCTCAGGCCAGATACAATTCGTGAGGGAAAAAAAAAAGGGGGGGGGTTTGGTTCTACATTTGCCCACCATTCAGGAGCCAGTTTGGGATTTGGCAGCAGCTGCAAGAGCAAAATTCTCTCTAATTTAATTCTCTCCTTATGATGTGGGGAGGAAAAAATCCCTAGGTAATGACCTTAAATTTCTCTGTGCTTTTTAAGGTGACGTTCGAGTGAATTGCGCTGTTTCCTAAATGTCATGTGGTCACATTCTTGCTCTGATGTAATGCTGATGCACACATGAATGTAGAAGACGCACCGGAGAGGGGAGGCAAGACAAGACCTCACACCTGCTCCAGTGCAGCATGTCTATCACAGGTCCTCTTTGGCGTACTTGAAAACGGATAGCCCTGTAATCCTAGTGAGTGAAACGGGAGGCTGGTGTACTCCACTTATAAGGAGGTTTGGGCGTTTAGGCGTTAAGTAACAGGCGGCTGACGCTGTGTTTTCCGCCAGCTGAAATATTCATGCAGGCGTCAGAGTCCTGGGTGTCCAGAGCGGTTTTCCAGAGAGAAGCCTGAAGGTATCTGAGGTTGGAGGAGCTAAGCCCGATTCTGGTCAAATGGAGAGAAACGACGACGCTCCTCTAACAACGCTCACTACTCATGGAAATAAACACAATGGCTACACGACACAGTAACTAGTGGCTTATAAAAACCTATCAGCCACTTACACTCTCTAGCCAGCCAAGTCGGATACAAGAGGAGCCCCAAATGAATGGCTGGTCACCGGTCAGAGTGACTGCACACTAGCCAGGTACCAGCAAAAATCCCCCATCATGTGGCTTGTGGCCCACATTAAACGACCGGGATTTCACTCCTACCTAAAACGACCATGGGTGGTCAAAATGACCGCCGGTTTTTAAACTCTATATTCTGTCAAGATAAACACCCAGTTGAGATATTAATGAATTACATATGACAGTATGTCTGTTAAGAAACGACTGACACCAAAATTAATATTTTAACAACTATAATACTATTTTTAAAAGAATTTAAACTTAAGAGAGACATGGTCGAACTTGAATAGCAAAACTGAAAACGTGAAAATATCACCTGAAAAACAAAACGGAAAACACATGTTGCTAATGTAACAAACGTAACAAGGCCTATAAAACGTGGAATGTAAAAAAAAGAACTGAAAATAACAATTGAAACAGTCCCAAACAACGACCGAAACTTCAAAACTGCTAAAACGACATGGGCGGTCATAGTTTTTAAACTCTATATTCTGTCAAGATAAATAACCAATTGATATATTAATGCATTATATATGTTAGTATGTCCGTTTAGAAACTAACTGACACCAAAATCAAAATTTGAACAACTATGATACTATTTTTCAAACAATTTAAAAAGGCTGCTGTCCAACGCCTGTAAATACTGCAACGCATCGGTGGTAGTCATGGTGCGTCTGTAACGACATACTATGTACCCAGACATGTTGGCAATAATCAAAACTCATATTTAGACTGCTTCCCTGCACCGGAGAACGCTGGTGAGTTTCTAGGACAGAGCAATGAACTTCGTGAAGGAAATGATGCGACCAACACATCATAAATAGTGACATGACGCACACGATCATGCGCAAATTACGAGCCATCATTTTGACCGCTCATGGCCATTTTTGGTAGATCTTATAACTTTTTTTTGTGTGCAGTTGGTCTAAAACTCGTTTTAATGCAAATATATGCAATTTTAGGATAATTCTGGGGGCGGCAGGTCTGTACCCCCCCCCAACAAAGTTATGAAATTTTGAAAATCCAAAACGGTCGTCTCCCTCCTACGAACATACCGAGTCTCTTCTGCATTAAGACCCCTCACAACAACACTGCTGTGTTACTGGCCTCTGGGTTGATTGTGTTAACTGCTCGCTAGCTGTAGTGCAAGGGTGTTGCAATGACAAGGGGCGCAGATGCCAGTGCATGTGACCGGCTATTTACAGGACAGGTGCACTGTTCATAAGTTCACCCTTTACCAACCATTCTTCACCGGCTGCAGGCAGCAGGGGCTGTTTTATTTTGGCTCAAAAATAATAATAATAATAATAAAAAATAAATAAAATCAGTGGACTTTCAGGAACCAGTGACTCAGAGTTCACTGTGGTGTGCACGGTTAAAAATACCGTGCCAAGCTATAACGGTGTGCCGCGCATTTTGTCTACAGTGCCAAATGACGGCACTATGTGAAACATTGCACTACAGTGTCAATATTGTGCTGAGTGGAAGAAACCGAGTACGGCGGTGTTTGTGTTTGTTGTGCTGAGCCGTGCCGCGACATCTAACTGTGTACTGTGGTGGAGCTGAGGGGACCAATGGTGACGTGCTGGCAAGGGGCCACGGCAGCGTGCTCATTTCCACTCTAACCCACTTGGCAGTGGGCTGCCTACTAACCTGACACCCTGCTGCACAGACAGACAGCTGGAAAAGGCTTGCACTTTTTTCTGTCAATAACCTTCAACATCAGCCTTGTACAGAGCATTGACTTGCAGGAATACAGGACTATGTGACCCAGACCTTTGGACAACGGCCTAACAGCCGCGGCCATTCATCTTAGTTTGCTTGTGACTCAGCAGGCAGGAGTGTTTGTCTGGATAATCAAGAGCATTAAGCGTTGTTTGTAATACAAATTTATTCCATCCTTGGAGAAGGAAAAAAAAAGGTCTGATGGAGCAAAGATCAAAGACAGGATATTTTTTTCTTTTTTTTCCATAACAGGTAGGTTGTACTCTGTGTGGAGTTTGCATGTTCTCCCCGTGTCTGCTTGGGTTTCCTCCGGATGCTCCGGTTTCCTCCCACAGTCCAAAGACATGTAGGTCAGGTGAATCAGCCGTACTAAATTGTCCCTAAAGTTTCAGCCCTGTGATGGACTGGCGGCCTGTACAGGGTGTCGCCCCACCTGCCGCCCAATGACTGCTGGGATAGGCTCCAGCATCCCGCGACCCCGATTGGGATAAGCGGCTTGGATAATGGATGGATGGATGGAAACAGGTAGGGCTACATCTGTATTCACCACAAGGAAGACAAACATGGATAAGATGGGAGGAAACCAGCACCATCGGTTCCAAACTGATCCTTCATATTTTTGATGCTCGCATGTTTTGACCGTTCTGCATTCTGCCCACCATGTAGTTCCCTTGAACTTCATACACTTCATGTCCCCTCCCCAACTGGACGGGGAAATTAAAAACAGACTTCCCATTGTGGCTGGAGAGTCTCATAGCAAGTAAATAATGTGGTGTAACTCGGTTGTTAATCATGCTCAATCTTTGGCAAAACAGTGAGGAAAAACAACTGAGATTGGGACGCTTGTACACATGTAAAATGTCTCGCAGGGGTGGGTGATGGGGCTAAAATCTTCTATCATGGTATATGTAATTTTACATCGCGGTAATGATATATATCACGATATTAATTTTGCACGATATAGTATTGATTTGTCAAAATGACATGATTATTGTGGGATACTGCAGCTGAAAGCACCGGAAAACTTCTCAAATAAATCCACGCTTTCAGATGCATTTTCTCGCAACAGAAACATAAAAGAAAGGCAAGTAAGTAAATGTTCACAGGTGAGGGATTACCTATCCATCCATCCGTCCATTATCCAAACCGCTTATCCTACTCAGGGTCACAGGGATGCTGGAGCCTATTCCAGCAGTCATTGGGCGGCAGGCGGGGAGACGCCTATTACCTATCTCAAACATATTTAAAATCTCTGCAAGTTGATTTTCACACTATACTGAAATAAATGGAGACCAACAGCTACCTGAAATGGAAGAAAAACATAAAATAAAATAAAAAAATTCTAAAACACTACAGTATGCTTTGGAAAACAGTTGGGAGTAATGTTAAGTACAGACGTGCTCAAATTTGTTGGTACCCCTCCATAAATAATGCATAATGCACAATTTTCTCTGAAACACCTTCAAACGGTGTTTGCCGTGTTTGTCTGTGTCTGTCTTGCACTGTTTGGTGAAGCCACAGCCCTCATTTCATTTTTTAACATGTGCCTGCACATTGGTTTTAATGACAATAAAAATGAACTGAATTGAATTGAATTGAAACTGACAATAAAAGTAATTGGGCATCCACCATTGTTTATTCCTTATTTCATTGAAATCAGAATTTGCTTCTTTTTTTTTTTTATTCAACATAATATTGTAAATAATAAATGAAAATGCGGTATCTCGGGGTCTTGTTCACGAGTCAGGGTAGGATGGAGCAGGAGATTGACAGGCGGATTGGTGCAGCATTAACAGTAATTCACACGTACTGGACCGTTGTGGTGAAGAGGGAGCTGAGCGGGAAGGCAAAGCTCTCAATTTACCAGTCAATCTTTGTTCCAACCCTCACCTATGGTCACGAGCTTTGGGTAGTGACTGAAAGGGTGAGATCGCGGATACAAGCGGCTGAAACGAGTTTTCCTCTGTAGGGTGTCTGAGCTCAGCCTTAGAGATAGGGTGAGGAGCTTGTACATCCAGAGGGAGCTCGGAGTAGAGCCACCGCTCCTTTGTGTCGAAAGGAGCCAGTTGAGATGGTTCGGCCATCTGATTAGGATGCCTCCTGGGTGCCTTCCTTTGGAGGTTTTCCGGGCATGTCCAACTGGGAGGAGACCCCAGGGTAGACCCGAACTCACTGGAGGGACTACATGTCCAATCTGGTCTGGGAATGCCTTGGGATCCCCCAAGAGGAGGTGGAGGGTGTTGTGTGGGAGAGGGATGTCTCTAGTCTCTCGGGACGTCTGAGTGCCCTACTCAGCTTGCTGTCACTGCGACCCAACCCCAGAGAAGCGGCTGATGATGCAATGAGATGAGATTAGATGAAAAATGGCATGGACAAAAATGATGGGACCCTATACTGTTGCACAACCTTTAGAGGTAATCACTGCAAAATGTTTTCTGTAGCTCTCGGTGAGACTTCTGCACCTGTTAACAGGTATTTTGGGCCCACTCTTCCTCAACAAACTGCTCCAACTGTCTCAGGTTTGATGGATGCTTGCTCCAGACTGCTCTTTCCATAGATGCTCAATAGGATCCAGATCAGGAGTCCTAGAAGGCCACTTCAGAAGAGTCCAATGTTTTGTTCTTATCCATTCTTGGGTGCTCTTTGCCATGTGTTTTGGGTCACTATCCTGTTGGGAGGATCCATGACCTGCGACTGAGACCGAGCTTTCTGACACTGGGCAGTACGTTTGGCTCCAGAATGCCTTGATAGTCTTGGGATTTCAATGTTCCCTGCCCAGATTCAAGGCACTCTGAGCCAGGTACAGCAAAGCAGCCCCAAAACATAACCGAGCCTCCTCCATATTTCACTGTAGGTATGGTGTTCTTTTCTTTGAAAGCTTAATTTTTTTCCATCGGTGAACATCGGGCTGATGCGACTTGCCAAAAAGCTCCAGTTGTGATGACTGCTGGGATAGGCTCCAGCATCCCTGCGACCCTGAGAGCAGGATAAGTGGTTTGGATAATGGATGGAATGGAGGGCATTCTCTCAGAAGGATTGTGGCCCGTCAATATGAATTTTAGCAAATTCCAGTCTAGCTTTTTCATGTTTTTCGTTCAAAAGTACAGTCCTCCTGGGTCTTCTTCCACGGAGTCCAATTTCACTCAAAAAGTGACGGCTGGTGAGATCAGAAACTGACGTGCCTTCACCTTGGAGTTCAGCTTGTATCTCTTTGGCAGCTATTCTTGGTTCTTTTTCTACCATTCGCACGATCCTTCTGTTCAATTTGGGGTCGATTTTCCTCTTGTGGCCGTGCCCAGGGAAGATGACTACAGGTCCACGGACCTTAAACGTCTTAATAATATTTACAACTGTTGTCACAGGAACATCAAGCTCCTTGGAGATGGTCTTGTAGCCTTTACCTTTACCATGCTTGTCTATTATTTTCTTTCTAATCTCCTCAGACAACTCCCTCCTCTGCTTTATCTGCTTATCTGCTCCATGTTTGGTGTGGTGCACACAATGATACCAAACAGCACAGTGACTACTTTTACCCATTTAAATAGACAAGGTTAGTCTGGAATATCACAATAATCCAATTAGTTATTATCTTTTCTAAGAGGTACCAATGAACGTGTTCAGGCCATTGTAGAACATCTTTGTAGAATAAGCAATAATTCATCTCTTTTCATAGCTTCTTTGCTTTATTCTATGACATACCAAAGGCATGCGAGTATACATGACAAAAGCTTTTAATTTCATCACTTTTCAGGAGGAATGAATCATTATTTCAATGAGCTGTAAGGGCACCAACAAATGTGAGCACGTCTGTATATGCCATTTGTAGTGAATAGGTGAAAACATGCAGAAACACCAGTATGGTCCTTTAAGGGAATGGCAAAGCAAAGTATGGACCACAACTATGTTGTGTTACAGCTGTTGTCACCAACTACCCCAGCTCAGGGTATTGTGTAATACCAACAAGTCCCACTCATCCCAAAATACACCGAGCATCCGTCATGTTGCAGTCTTTGGACTTTGTGCTCCAAGTTCAACCCATCGAGCATGTACTCAAGAGCAAGAGTTCGTACTTGGGGTATTTGGTATTGAGAAATGGCCTATACTAAATGGAAAGGCTACCAGGGCACAAAAGGTATAGCCAAATCTCTACCGGTGGACACATTTCTACCGCTGCATGGTATACATATCATGTGATGTCTCATAAGATTGTTGCTGAGATTTGCAGACAGACACTCTGGCTGGGGGAAATATGTTTGTTACCCGCCCTGCTCCCCACCGCTCGCTGGTTAAGATAAGGGTCCTCATCTGTGTGTTATGGCTCTCCACGCCCCTCGACTACTGCCTTTGTCATGGCAACCCTTCCACTTTGTTCTCTCTCTCTCTCTCTCTCTCTCTCTCTCTCTCTCTCTCTCTCTCTCTCTCTCTCTCTCTCTCTCTCTCTCTCTCTCTCTCTCTCTCTCTCTCTCTCACACACACACACACACACCATGTAGACTAATAGTCACTTGTATGAGCAAAACTAAGCACATAAAAGAAAGCAGCCTAAAACAATGAACTTAGTGCTCATATTTCAATCAAAATTAGAATGAAAGAACATAAGTGAGCAGAAATATGCACAGCTGTTGTCTTATTTGAGTTGCTTGCGAGAGTGAACTTTTAGTGGCGTTTTCCTTCTCTCATTTCACTAATGAGGTCAACGGGTTTGGCCGAG
Organism: Lampris incognitus; assembly: GCF_029633865.1. NCBI lineage: Eukaryota > Metazoa > Chordata > Actinopteri > Lampriformes > Lampridae > Lampris > Lampris incognitus. The sequence goes on along the minus strand of NC_079225.1, from coordinate 15,773,112 downwards.
TGAACCAAACAATCCCACAATCCATGCAATGCTTATGTTTGAAGAGCTCCTGCTTGCAGATTGCTGAGAAGCCCTTAACTACAATCACAGAGATGTTCAGGGATGGTTAGAGTCTGCCTGCTAATTGCTCCATTTAGTCTTTAATCTGCTTCCTCGCTGGCTCAGAGCCATGCGTTCTAGGAAATGGTTGAGCATACAATACTTGACAGGGAGAAGAAGAAGAGGGGGAAAAAAACGATTTCCATTTGAACTAATGAGGTCTGACCAGTGGAACAGTTGGATAAAATGCATAGCAATGTCCTCATTCTATGCCCATAAAGAATATTTCACTCAAAAACCTTCTTTGGGGGGCATCTAGGTAGCGTAGCGGTCTATTCCATTGCCTACCAACATGGGGGATCGCCGGTTCGAATCCCCGTGTTACCTCCGGCTTGGTCGTCGGGCATCTCTACAAAAACAATTGGCCGTGTCTGCGGGTGGGAAGCCAGACACCAGTATGTGTCCTGATTGCTGCACTAGCGCCTCTTCTGGTCGGTCGGGGCGCCTGTTTGGGGGGAAGGGGAACTGGGGGGGGGGATAGTGTGATCCTCCCATGTGCTACGTCCCCCTGGCGAAACTCCTCAGTCAGGTGAAAAGAAGCGGCTGGCGACTCCACATGTATCGCAGGAGGCATGTGGTAGTGTGCAGCCCTCCCCAGATCGGCAGAGGGGGTGGAGCAGTGACCGGGACAGCTCAGAGAGCGGGGTGACTGGCCAGGTACAATTGGGAATTTAAAAAAAGAAAAAGAAAAAAAAACCTGTTGGATGACTTTCCCCCGGTGTTCAGAGAAACAGGGACTCCAACCCCCGGTCTGCACAACACACATTTTATTTCATCGTCCGTCTCTCACAACAGAAAACCGTTCTATCAATGCTGCTGTCTAACCAACGGTGACACTGTCATTCTATGCTTCAGTCCATTTTTCTGTACAGAATTACACACAGTGTTTATTCCCGATAGACAGGCTTTCGACACAATGATGGATGATCTTTACATTTTCCATTCCTTCTTATCGCAAGAAGACCAGGCCTTGCCAAGTTAACAGCTGGACCACAGTGAGTGCAAAGCAGTTGTGCGCCAGTGTTGAGGGTGTTTATTATAGTCGAGAAAAACATGTAGGCTTTGTTGGCCAAGTTGTACTACGACGAAAGAGCCGAACAAAAAGGCAAAGCCATTTTGTGTTCAGGCAGTTTAAGACACAAGTAATTCATTTGCAGCGACAGAGGCCTTGCGTCATCTTACGGTTGAACCTTGTTTTCTAAAACAATGTGCTGTCTGTGGACCTGCAATATTTGGGCTGTTCAAAGACCCCAAAGGCTGCAAAGCTATCAAGTCAAGTCAATTTTATTTGCATAGCCAACTGCATCAACTAGTGGTCCAGTATGGTTATGGGGGTCAATGACGACGCTTGTAGAGCGAATCTGTCAAACTGTCTTACTATGTAAACTGTGAGTGAACTTGAGCACTAAAGGGCTTACAACTTCTTTACCGTCATTATGCAGGAACGGCAGTATTGACTGCTTGCTGTGTTTTGCAGACATAAGTCTAATCCAACCTATATATTGGGCATACAGTTGCCAATATTTTTCGTATAGTAGAGCTGCACGATATTGGAAAAACCTCACATTGTGATATTCTTTTTCTCTACGATATAGCGTTTTTTTTCCAAAACCGTCAATGGTGTTATAAGTGCTCAACTAATGAGGAGCGGAATATCAACACATCACTGAGTCCATGGTGGTCTCATAATGTGTATATATATACATATATATATATATATATATATATATATATATATATATATATATATTGTCCTGTGATGGTCTGGTGGCCTGTCCAGGGTGTCTCCCCGCCTGCCGCCCAGTGACCGCTGGGATAGGCTCCAGCATCCCCGTGACCCCAATTGAGATAAGTGGCTTGGACAATGGATGGATGGATATACTGTGATATGAAAACTATACAGTAATTTTCACCAGACTACTTGAGTGGCTCCATTTGGAAAGAATGAATCATTCTAGAATGATTGGGGTGATTTTGTTGGGGAGTTGTTGGGAAATTGTGAAAAGTAAGCGGGGCCTTTTTTCGCCATCCGTACGGGAAGAGGAGGAGATGGAGCCAGACAAGGCGGCGCGACGGCCGAGAACATCGATGCGTGGACCGGCTCTGACGTCATCCGAATCTGCACGTATGCATCATCCATCCACCCGCCACCCACCTGAACGAATTATTTTCTCCCGCACCCGATCACAAACTGCCATTATTTCTCAGTGGGATATATATAAGCGTGCTGATATGGTAACCTATCACACCATGTGTGAGGTATTTTTGCGGCTGTCATATACAGCGCCTCGCAGCTGTTGCACATGACATACTCAGCACTTGACTCATCATGGTTAAGGATTTCACTAAATCGCTCCCACACAGGACCTTTCTGCCATTTATTTATTTATTTATTTGCTGTTTTTTTTTCCTCTCGGATTCTTTTTTTTTGTTTTTTTTGTTGCTTCCATTGCTGCTTAAGACGAATGGATGCTGCAATTGGCGCAATGAGTCTAGGCGGCTAATTTGTACCTGACAAAAAATGAAGCTTAAAATATGTTCACATTTTAGAGAAGGTAATTAATATTTTCCTCGTTAATCATGTATTATTTCACCCACCTGCAACCCATCCATCCATCCATCCATCTACCCATTATCTGAACCGCTTATCCTGCTCTCAGGGTCGCGGGAATGCTGGAGCCTATCCCAGCAGTCATAGGGTGGCAGGCGGGGAGACACCCTGGACAGGCACAGGCACACACACACACACACACACATTCATACCTAGGGACAATTTAGTACGGCCAATTCACCTGACCTACATGTCTTTGGACTGTGGGAAGAAACCGGAGCCCCCGGAGGAAACCCATGCAGACACAGGGAGAACATGCAAACGCCACACAGAAGACAACCCACCAAGATTGGACTACCCTGGGGCTTGAACCCAGGACCTTCTTGCTGTGAGGTGACCGCACTAACCACTGTGCCACCATGCCGCCACCCGCAACCCCTTCACTGTTCATCAGACTGACTCGGCCCGCCTGATCTGTGGTGCTGCGGATAAAACTGTGATCCGCGCGTCAGTAGCCAAGAAGCAGATGAACACATCGATGTGTCATTTAGAGAGAAATTGGAGTAAATTATGTTATATGAGACAGACTTCTCTTGTAGATTATTCATTGAAAATGGAAACTGAGATTTTTCCTTTTGTATCAAGCAGCAAAACGTTGTGGCATGAGGTGTTTGAAGCTAATTTGCCTTGCTTCAAATCACGTCTTGCGATGTGACAACTGCACGTGCGCACATCGTCATGACGATGCTGAAACAATATATCATGCAGTACAGTATAAGTGGCAAGTATCAATTCTGTTTTATGGCATATAGACAAAGTAATGCCTTTGAATCTGAAGGGTCGGACTCTTTAGTTGACTGGTTAGCGCAGTCACCAGTGGTGCGGGCGACCCGGGTTCGCGTCCCGGTTGTGGCGGTTCCTGGCTGCCCCCTGAATTCGCTACATTGGTGTTAGAAGTGGGATGCTGAGACCGTGAGGCCATCAGAGTGCGCACAGAGGCGTGAGGGAGCTGGTATGCTGAAGTGTGGGGACGTGCTTCCCGAAGGAGGGGGGGTAGTGTAACGATCATGAATGAACAGACTCACTAGCAGGTTGGCTAATGGGTCGGACCCTTTAGTCGACTGGTTAACGTAGCCGCCTGTGGTGCGGGAGACCCAGGTTCGCGTCCCGGCTGAGGCGGTTCCTAGCTGCCCCCTGAATTCGCTACATTGGTGGGTATATGCTTTTTAATATGCAGCAGGATACGAACCAATTCAGACATATCCAGGCATCGCACTTAGATGGTTTACATGGCTGACATGCTGCTTACATAACCCAGCAAGGGCAGACAAAGTGCTACAAGTAGACGAAAGAGTTAATGGGACCAAAGGAAAGATAAGAGTGTACGCCTCCTATACACACATTTTGTTCCACTGTAGAAGACAGCAGCGACTCAAACTACTTTTAAACCTTCAAGTGCTTGTCTCTGTCATGCAAACTAGATACCCCATCTGAAGGGGCATCACACTGGCCATTCAGATGTATGGTGCTGCCAAACATCAGGACGCTGACATCATTAACATAATAACAGGCCAGTGAATATAAAACAGGTGGTTCTCATCTTGCCAACAATCTGATAATTACTGAAGGGAATCTGCAGTATGGGAACAGGTGTTTACTCTGCCAGTATGCTTTTAGTGTTTAGTGCTGCCTTGCCATGTATATTTTTGTGGTTTCAGCAAACTTTTGCATTCAGACTGTAGTCACAGTTCCAGAGGTGATGTTGTCACATGATGCCAAGGGAAAGGAGTGGTGGTAGTGCAGAGCTCAATGACTTAGGTAAGCCAGGGGCAATAATCGCTCATCTGTGCAGAGGTTATGTTCAAGTACCAATAAAACCAGTCCTTGGTTTATGTGGACCGCTTGCCCTAAAAAAGCCCTTGATCACTGTTCTGTATGTGCACATATTTGAGGATATATAGAAACTATTTAAAGCGGCCAGGATCATGAGATTTGATGCTCCTTCCCTAGATAGACTGCACACCAATATAACATAGGTATCTTGGCACAAACTATTGGCCTCCCACTGAATCCACTGTTGCTGCCAGCGCAATGAAGCCATATACCGCCTCCAACAGATTTTTGCCTCCAATATCTCATGGTCAGGGTTTTCTCCATGGTATCGCCTGCTTGGGGGCGTGGAGGTGGTGTGGGAGATACCGTACAACCCCCCTGCTATGTGTTAATGGGGACAGTAGTCCACCAATTTCTAAAACACAGGGGTATGTTTTTATCATCCATTATCCCTAGACGTCTTCTCTAATCACACCAAGGCACTCATTAGACTCATGTAAGAGAGACAGAAAGAGACTCCATAACACTGTTACAAAAAATAACAGGTAACAGAGGAAAAACAATGACTCAGAAGTTTTAGTTGCAAACTCAGCCAGCCATTCTGTGCATGTGAGTGTGTGTATCGCGTCTGAAAGAAAGCCAGGATCTCCCACTAGATACATCTGATGACCAGACAGCCTCGGACTCCATAAATCATGTCGCCTTTCAGGCTTTTGAGGAAGCCTAAATCAGAAACACTCACACAGCAGTGAAAGAGAGCAAGTGGGAGAGAGAGAAAGAGAGAGAGAGCGAGAGAGAGAGCCAGAGAGAGAGAGAGAGAGAGAGAGAGAGAGAGACAAGCATGTATCAAAAAAGAATTCAACCTATTTAATACCCACTCCTACCCTCCCTCTGCACACCCACCTAGCTCTCCCATCTGCCATTCACAGAGGGCTTATGATGCCACAATCTGGGAGACTGAGATTATGTAGGGGAGAGAGAGAGAGGGGGAGAGAGAGAGAGAGAGAGAGAGAGAGAGAGAGAGAGAGAGAGAGAGAGAGAGAGAGAGAGAGAGAGAGAGAGAGAGAGAGAGAGAGAGAGAGAGAGAGAGAGAGAGAGAGAGAGAGAGAGAGAGAGAGAGAGAGAGAGAGAGAGAGAGAGAGAGAGAGAGAGAGAGATACAATGGCAGTGAGGGAGGGGTGGAGCTCAGGGCCGAGGACTGGGAGCAGGGACTAAGTCAGCGAGGTGGGAGGATTAGCAAAAAGTGCACAGTGCTTGATGTGGATTCATCTGAAATATTCCTCAATGCTCAACTTTCTCTTCTGATGCCGTCGTTCAGGAGCAGGAAGACCGTATGTAGCCCTATAACACGTACGCGGAGGAGGAGAGCAGCTAATCGCCAAGAATGGTTCACACAGAAACGCAGGCCGATAGTCAGTTGCACGTGAGGTTTAGAGATTTTCTAATCTGCACACAGGTTTCATAAACAGAAAACGAGTTTTTTATATAAAACGATATCAGGGAATCAGAAGTACTCTCAACCCATTGATTATTTCATGTTTTGCTGTGTTGTAAAGAGGAATTAGAAAGTTTTTCTACTCATATAGAAGCAATTCTCTTTGAGGTCAAAATTGAAGGAAATATAACTCTGAAATTACTTAATTGATAAAAATAAAACCCTCTTGGTATTAACAACTGAAATTTGGGCAGGTGTAGTCTATTTTCTTGAGTGATCACAAATATTTCAATAAGGCCTGTGTTGATTTTGGATCCAGTTGTGTTCAACTGGATGACCGCAAAACAAATATCACTGACTTTGTGAGGTCACATGACATTAACAGCAAATCAGACGATCAAGACCAACAAACTGCCTGTTGAAAGTTTGAGATAAAGTTGTTGGGATCCAAAAAGCTGGAGCAGACTATCAAAAGGCCGGCAGAACTTTGAATTCCATTGCAACAAAATGGGAAAAAAACAAAACTGGCATGACCCGGTCGCTACCAAGGTCAGGCTGTCCTGCCAAACAGGAAAAAAGGGCACTTGTTACAGTAGTGACCAAGAGACTAGCTAAAAATACCCACAGCTCGAGTTGTAGAGCTCACCTGGTGTTTTCTAGAGACCACGTGACAAAATCTAACACCGTCTGGAAGAAGTCTTTGTGGTCTTATGAGACTAAAGTTGAGCTCTTTGGCCTGAAAGTAGAGCAGTATATTTTGCACAAACCAAACACAGCCAGGTGGTGGGTTTCTTTTCAACAGGAGGAACTGTAAAACTTAGATGGATTGCACTAAAAATACACATAAATCCTTAAGGAGAACCTGTTTCAGTTTCAGTCTACAGGAGATCTGTTTAAGGTGACAAGTGAAAGCAGAAACTTCCTTTTTTGGGGGAGAATCCCCCCCCCCTTTCTCCCCAATTGTACTTGCTCAATTATCCCACTCTTCCGAGCCGTCCCGGTCGCTGCTCCACCCCCTCTGCCAATCCGGGGAGGGCTGCAGACTACCACATGCCTCCCCCGATACATGTGGCCAGCCGCTTCTTTTCACCTGACAGTGAGGCGTTTCCGCAAGGGGAGGTAGCGTGTGGGAGGATCACGCTATTCCCCCCAGTTCCCCCTCCCCCCTGAACAGGCTCCATCGACCGACCAGAGGAGGCGCTAATACAGTGACCAGGACAAATACCCAAATCCGGCTTCCCATCCGCAGACATGGCCAATTGTGTCTGTAGAGACGCCCGACCAAGCCGGGGGTAACACGGGGATTCGAACCGGTGATCCCCGTGTTGGTAGGCAATAGAATAGACCGCCATGCTGCCTGAATGCCTAAAAGCAAAAACTTCTAATGAGTGGTTTAAAGAAGGTTAATATTATGGGAAGGCCTAGCTGAAGCCCAGACTTGTATCTAATTGCAAATCTGTGGTATGATGTGAAAGTTGCTGTGCACAAACACTTTCCATCCAGTTAGGCGGGGTTGGAACAGATTTGCATGGAGGAATGGGCAGAAAATCCCCAAATCTAAACTGCATTCATGAGAAGTGTTTCCTTTTGGAAAACGGAATGTTATTGAATGAATGGTTCATGAATGTGATGAATTTACTGTGTTAGGAAAATGTGAAAAATATGTCTGCATTAAAATATGGAGATGTAACAGGGACAAAATGTGAAAAAGGTCAAGGGAGAGAATTCTTTCTGAAGGTGCTGCATGATGCTGCTTAATCATAATGGGCAGTCCAATCCTCTGAGCATTTTTCTTTTAAAAAGACAGCAGGAAGTCTGTGGGAGATAGTAGCAGAGACACACAAGACAAAGTTCTGGCACATTTAAATTCCAGGTCATTAGGGCTCTATGTGGTCCCAGTGGTGGGTTAACTTGAGCATTACATCATGTCTGACTGTATATTCATGATTATCTTACATAACCAAATGCTCTGATTCATTAGAAAAATAAAATACCCCATGTCCTGGAAAATGACTCAGAACTGTCATAACATAAACATTGTTTTCGGTGAAATGGTGGTCTAGCCAACTACTTATCCATGACTCAATGAGCAATGAGCAAGACAAAACCCAATACACACACACACACACACACACACACACACACACACCTCTCTGAAACTATCCCTTAATCAGCAGGCCAGGTTAATCCTCTTGTTGACTCTGAACCTACTGCTGGCGGGGGCCTCTCTTGGTTAAACTCAACGCACCCCACTGGTACAGTCGTACTCATCTACATGTCACATGAACAACAGTGCACAATTAGGCTTGAGTGCCTTCCAAGCAGTCACCAGGCTGCAGGGCAGCTGACCAGTCAAAGGAAGCTGATGGTGTCGGGTGCTGATACGTGTGTGTCCTGGGTCAGGTGGGAGCAGCACACACCCTGTGTCTCTCTAATTACAGACCTAATGACTCCTTAGCCTCAGTCTAAGCAGGCAAAGAACCTGCCTTGGGGAGGGAGGGTGGACTGGCAAGGAAGGGTTCATGAATCAGCTTTAAGATTGTCCCAACCTCCCTAGACACATTGCATACCATACAAAAGAGCTGCAGAGGTGCAAGACCGGTTCTTGAGTAAGACGGCCTTCCTTGCGTCAACATGACCACTCCCTGATGACTAATGCTTAAGCCTGGATATGGCCTTCTCTCATCTCCCAAGTCAAGACAATGCAGTGGAAGGGCACATTAATCTTATATTGAGCTCTATAGAGGGTTATAATCCTTAAACCACCTTTGTCACCTTCAGCTGTGAATTGGGACTGCTGCAAGGGATATAGGCAATGTATGTGCACAAAGACGCTAGGAACACGTTTTCCCTTCACATCGGAGGTTGAAATGGAAACTATCTTACCTATTTACCTAGAGGATACTGAATTTAAGTTTTAATTTAAGTTTCCTTTATTAATCTCCTTGGGGAAATTCAGTTACTGCGAATTAACCCATCCTAGCTGTGATCTGTGTAGCTAGCAGCAGTGGACTGCCGCCTTCATATCGTGCCCGGGGACCAACTCCAGTTCTTTTCCCATTGCCTTGGTCAGGAGCACAGACAGGAGTATAAACCCTAACATGCATATTTCTTTTGATGGTGGGGAAAACCGGCGCACCCAGAGAAGACCCAACGCAGACACGGGAGAACATGCAAACTCAACACAGAGGACGACCTGGGATGACCCCCACGGTTGGACAACCCCGGGGTTCGAACCTAGGACCAACTTGGTGTGAGGCAACAGCACTAACCACTGGGCCACCATACTGCCGGAGACGTGATTTGTACATTATCATTACATGTACATTAGTACAATATTATAGTACATTAGATACTATTTGGGAGGGGCAGAATAAAGGTGCACTCTTGGGGTCGTGAGGTGTATGGGACATGAGAGTTGTGAGTAAGAGATCTCTATCTCTCCATTCTTACACACCAGCTCACCACATTGGTATCTAATGAATTTCTAATGTACTGCATCTATGTTCCAAAAAGTTGCATCAGAATCCCTGACTCATGTCTTGAGATCAGCGTTACACCAGACTTCCTCATGATCAGCTTGCATCATAAAAAAAATGCCGAAGACTTTGTATTGAACTACTTAAGAGGCTGTAACGTAGTCAGGGAGGACACAGACCTGTAATCATGTGTCATCCTTCTGAGTGCCCTCCTTTATAGGGATTATAAAAATGGTAACTACTACGACTACTACCACTTCCGGCTGCTCCCGTTAAGGGTCGCCACAGTGGATCATCCGTTTCCATCTCTTCCTGTCCTCTGCATCTTCCTCTGTCACACCAGCCACCTGCATGTCCTCCCTCACCACATCCATAAACCTCCTCTTTGGCCTTCCTCTTTTCCTCTTCCCTGGCAGCTCCATATTCAGCATCCTTCTCCCAATACACCCAGCATCTCTCCTTCACACATGTCCAAGCCACCTCAATCTCGCCTCTCTTGCTTTGTCTCCAAACCGTCCAACCTGAGCGGTCCTTCTAATATACTCGTTCCTAATCCTGTCCTTCTTCGTCACTCCCAGGGAAATCTTAGCATCTTCAACTCTACCACCTCCAGCTCCGCCTCCTGTCATTTCGTCAGTGCCACTGTCTCCAAACCATATAACATAGCTGGTCACACAACCATCTTGTAAACCTTCCCTTTAACTCTTGCTGATGCCCTTCTATCGCAAATCACTCCTGACACTCTTCTCCACCCACTCCACCCTGCCTGCACTCTCTTCTTCACCTCTCTTCTGCACTCCACATTACTTTGGACAGTTAACCCCAAGTATTTAAACTCATCCACCTTCATCACTGCTACTCCTTGCATCCTCACCATTCCACTGTCCTCCCTCTCGTTCACGCATATGTATTCCGTCTTGCTCCAACTGACTTTCATTCCTCTTCTCTCCAGTGCATACCTCCACCTCTCCAGGCTCTCCTCAACCTGCTCCCTACTCTTGCTAAAGATCACAATGTCATCAGCGAAAACCATAGATCAGGGAGACTCCTGCCTGATCTCGTCCATCAACCTGTTTATCACCATTGCAAACAAGAAAGGGCTCAGAGCCGATCCTTGATGTAATCTCACCTCCACCTTGAACCCATCTGTCATTCCAACCGCACACCTCACCACTGTCATACTTCCCTTACACATATCCTGCACCACTCCTACATATTATCTGCCACTCCCAATTTCCTCATACAATACCACACCTCCTCTCTAAGCACCCTGTCATATACTTTCTCTAAATCCACAAAGACACAATGTAACTCATTCTGACATTCTCTATACTTCTCCATCAACATAAAAATGGTAAAACCGTTGTTTTTAAAGGAGAGTGGACAGTCTACTCTCAGTTTACACATACTATATTCATGTATTCAGATGGCTGAATACTGAATGAAGCATGGAGGCAGAAAGAGCGGGGGAAACACAAGGTAGAAATATCCCGGTAGGATTCGATCTAAGGCCAGTATAGATCAACATGACTCCAGATGCAGTGGACACAATCACTTGACTTTCTATAATCGCCCATTCTTTCCCTGTTTTGTAAGAACTAAGGGTTCCTTGGTGTGGTTTCATATTTATTTTCTTCTTCTTCTTCCCTGTATTGTTATTCACGTATTCTTCGCTTTTTATTGGATTGTTGTCTACTGATTGGTTAGTTTTTCTATTCATTTTGTGTGCTTCTTGTTCTCATTTATTTTTTTGGTTGTATTTTCCTAAATTATGTTAGTCTAGGTCTTTTTCTTCTTCTTTTTTCTTTTCTCGGTTGTATAAGCCTGTAGCTTCTTGACTTCTCCTGACACATCTCTGTTTTCTTTTCATTATTTGGATTTTATGCAGTCTTATGTGTGCAAATAAAAACATTTAAAAAAAAACCCATTAAACCACATCAAGGTCCCCTTAAGGTCCCTGGACACAAGAGTTTGGGAACATCTCGTGCACCACAACGTGCAGTGTACCATTTTACACCGCTAATGTATTTGATGCAATTTCTGTATTAATATGCTACCAAGCAGGGTCATGCAGACATTTTGAGAGCAGGGGATACTAGCAGAAAAACTTTGGGGCTATGGGAACCAACAGCATCTACTCCTTTGCTGCCACCAACATAACTATTTTCTCTTTGTGCTTTGCCATGACCTACAGAAGAACACAATACCTTTTCAGCATTGTGTGTCTAAAGAACATTCACTGTTCCCCAATTTTATCTTGTGTAAACAAACACAGTTCCATCTGGCAGGGACTTCATGAGTATAACAACGTGACAAACACAGCTAATATAGTCAGCCTTCATGGTTGTTAATATTCATCACCATCATTGGCGGTCACTTGGGGTCGAGTATGACCATCCTCCCTCTGGGTCCCTCTGGGTCTTCAGGTGGGCTTAGAGGCCGATCCTGGAGCTGCATAATGGGAGGATGCCTGCGCGTGACAGCTTTTTACGTGAAGTAGCTGGTGCACTTGCAGCCACCACACGGTCCTTGGCAGGGGGTGGCCAGAGTCCAATGGCATGGAGAACCAAGACGATTGGGGACCACCCTCTGTTGCAGCCTTCATCCACCTTCCCTGCCATAGTGACCTGGAGACATCTTCCGCCAGTTCTGCCGTTGAGGTCTTTGTTGGATCGCGCTTCGTCTGGAACCTCCCCCTTGACCTGTCCGCCTCGGGTGACCCTACCAGGAGCCAAGCTCCGGACAGCATAGCTCTTGGGATCATTGGTACACGCAAGATTCTTCACCACGGCAAGGTGGCGATCCAGGACAAGTGTTAATATTCATTAGAAGAACAAAGATAAGTGATAAAAATGCAAATGCCAATGATACTGGAAAAAGATAAATGAATATCCGATTCACCTTCCACCCAATGACTGCTGGGACAGGCGCCAGCATCCCGCGACCCTAATTAGGATAAGCGGCTCGGGAAATGAAAATAAATAAACGTGAAATAGTTTGGCCTTTAATACTCAATAGTATTAACGAGAATGCACGGATGATCCGCTGTGGCGACCCCTAACGGGAGCAGCTGAAAGTAGTAGTAGTAGTAGATTAACGAGAATGCACAACAAATATATGTTAAAAAGAATGTCTGACTTTAGAGTCCTATCTGTTTTGAAGTTACATTGTGCAGCAGGCACTAGAAAGAATCAATTAACCTGCCCCGAAGTAAAAGACAAACTATCATGTGAGAGTGAAAGTTGCCATAATTTTATGCTGACTCACTGATTATCCGCTACACAACATTTCTTTGAGAGATTTGGACGCACACAACTTTTGAGATGTTGATTTTGTGTGTGTGTGGGGGGGATCCTTGAAAATAAACACTGTAAGCAGCTGTTAGCAACATTTGACAGAGATATATTTGCTATGCAGGGCCCCGTCTTCAACTTTCAGGGTATTCTCCAATTTAGGACAGCTCTGCTGACTGGAAAGGACAAGCTGACTAATGTACTTTCTGAAAGGGTGAAAACACGAGAAGGAAACAACACTGAGATATTTCTTTCAAAATCTGGCTTTACAACATTCGAGCAACAAAAACAGATGTGCTGCATCTCCGGGGGCTGGAGCACAAGTCTTACTGCTGAGGAAACTGCATCCATGAATGATGTAGCATCATGAACGCCTGTGCATAAACAGCTCACCAGTGTCTGCTTTGGCAACAGGTGTGGAGCACAGCGGCTCTGAATTAATCATTTGAGGAGATACGATTTTATAACCTCACTTCACAATTTTCCATGACCGCAATAACATTTCTAGGGACATCTGATCAATTTTATAAATTCCCTGGTGTTTTCCATGATTGGAAAACCAGACGATACATTTCCAGGTTTTTCAAGAACACATGGGAACCTTGGTAAAATGTCATACACTGTGTTCAGAACCTAACTTGAGGAAAGTACCGAGCTGATGCATTTTCTCTAAGAAAGTTTTTGGTACTTAATCTACAGGGAAGGCGAAGGATCTGAGATGACATGCGAGGTGAGGTAGTAATTAATTGCAATTGAGGTAGTCATTAATTGGGTCTATATGTAACTGCCAAAAAAGCAACACAGGATTTTGAAGTATTGCTTTTGAGCAATGTGTATTATCATAACTATTATCCACATAAGTACTCATCCTAAGGTGCATGGAAAAAAACAGACAAAAAGAGATAAAAGTCTGGGTGTCCGGGTAGCGTAGCGGTCTGTTCCGTTGCCTGCCAACACAGGGATCACCGGATTGAGTCCCCATGTTACCTCCGGCTTGGTCGGGCGTCCCTACAGACACAATTGGCCATGTCTGCGGGTGGGAAGCCGGGTGTGGGTATGTGTCCTGGTCTGCACTGGAGCCTCCTCTGGTCGGTCGGGGCGCCTGTTTGGTGGGGGGGACTGTGGGGAATAGCGTGATCCTCCCACACGCTACGTCCCCCTGGTGAAATCCCTCACTGCCGGGTGAAAAGAAGCGGCTGGTGACTCCACATGTATCGAAGGAGGCATGTGGTGGTCTGCAGCCCTCGCCAGATCAGCAGAGGGGGTGGAGTAGCGACCGGGCTCGGTAGAGTGGGGTAGTTGGTTGGATACAATTGGGGAGAAAAACGGGGGGATCCCCCCCCCCCAAAAAAGTGATAAAAGCCTGACCGAAAACTTCTCCATGAATAAAAGAGTACTGTTAAGGTCATACGAATGAAGCTATGCAGTCTCGGTGTCGGTGTGTCATAGCAAAATGAGTTGTAATCCTGTTAGAGAACTATGATGACACTCCTTAGTAATATGATCTCCTCTAAATGAGCTCACATTGACTGGTTTGTGAGGGAGGCATGGTAAACGGGGGGGGGGGGGGGGGTTAAAGGGACATCACTGCAATGCCAGGAGGGAAAACAGCATTTAAACTAGAGGTCTGCAAACCCGTCGGGTCCTGACACGCTGAGTCGATTCGGGCCATTTTTATTTTATAGATTGGGCTCGGGCTCATTTAACTTCCCATATACAAGCAGAGCACACATAGGCCACTGTATGAAATAGCATTATATTGATTATATTATGAATATCATGACACGCACATGTACGAGTGAGTTACACGTGACAGTTGACCATGCCGCGCACGTGTGTGTTTGTGTGTATCAGGGAGAACGCACATCGGAGAAGGCTTAAAGTGAGATTGGTGTCAGTCTCAGGCTGAAAAATTGTAGACTTTGTCGGGGTAAGGCTGGAGTGTTTGGCCCATGCAGGGCTCTAATCTAAACCGCAGTGTTATGACACTGAAACTGATCGATGTGAATTACTTGCTGCAAGAACATTCACAGTACCTGCAAAAGTAACCGCGGCAATACAATTTGTTATTTCGTTGGTCTCCGAATCCATATGTAAAAAGAACAAACCCATCAACGAAAAAGAAAACGTACCCTACTTGTCACTGGTGACAGTACAGACTTTCCACCTCCCAACCTTCTCGTCTGCTTTGCATATGAGCATTAAAAATGAAATCTGATTATAAACCAGAGAATACATAACGCCAAACCATATAAGCGGCCAGTTTAGTTGCAAAAAGGTCTGACTGGCTCATTCATCCTCGACATGACATATCCAGATACAGACTGCATTTTAGTACTAAGAATAAATGGGGCCTTGTTGTCCTTTTCAAGTGGACCTACGTGTCTGTTTCCATTCAAACACAGCTTGTTCATTGTGCAACACAATGTAAGAGCAAGCAGCATAGCAGCAGAGTGATGTGTCTGGAAAGACCCAATTAAAGTGGCTGCTTGGCAAACAGCTCCGTTAGAACAGAATAGATAGAATAGAACAGAATAGAATACACTACATACATACAATAAAATTCACTCTCTGCATTTAACCTATTCTAGCTGTGCAGCTAGGAGCAGTAGGCAGCCGCTGTGCAGCGCCCGGGGACAAACTCCAGTTATTTCTTCCTACTGCCTTGCTCCGGGACACAGACAGGAGTAGTAACCCTAACATACATGTTTGATGGTGGGAGGAAACCAGAGCAGCCGGAGGAAACCCATGCAGACACGGGGAGAACATGCAAACTCCACACAGAAAGAACCTGGGACGGCCTGGGGTTCGAACCCATGATCTTCTTGCTGTGAGGCAACACTGCTAACCACTGGGCCACCGTGGTTAACAGACAGTATCAGTTACCATGGAATAACAATGGGGTAAAGGTGCATACTATAATCCCAACAGCCCAGTTCCGAATCTGACCAATGGCTGTGACAAGTCCTCACGCCTCATCCCTTCCCCCATCTTTTTCTGTTATGACCTCTTTGCTATCCTTACCTATAGTGCACATGTGTTACTGTAGGAGGTCTGTAGCCAAAGATCCAGGTCTGGATGTCCATGGGTCTTGCTTTGGGGTAGGCTATGGTCACGTCCACCACATACTGCAGGCTTTTACGCTTATTACCTGTCAAAAGAGGAAAAACAAATTCAGGGGGCCTGTGAGGAAGACTAGGGGAAAAAAAACAACACATGGCCGCAGTCTTTTTGTCCACCAGCTGCGATGAGTGGTATACCTAGTTCATTACACAATTTACCAACCACTTTCACCATTTTAAGAGCAGAGCAGAGAGGAACTAGTGTGACCATAAATGACAGCAACGAGTAGTCTACCGGTATGCGAGTTTCCGTTAGGGTTAGAGCCAATCAAAGGCAGAGTAGGGCGGGTCTTTGCAGAACAGTGTCAAGTGTTTCCAGCTGGTAATCACACCTTTTGTGCCTATAGGTTCAAGCAACTGACTGCAGGCAAACAATGCCATTTCTGCCACTAGGCTCAAATGTTGTTGTTTTTTTTGGGGGGGGGGGATTTCATGCCCTTTTTCTCCCCAATTGCACTTGGCCGATTCCCCCAGTCTTCCGAGCCATCCATGTCGTTGCTCCACCCCCTCTGCCAATCCAGGGAGGGCTGCAGACTACCACATGCCTCCTCTGATACATGTGGAGTCGCCAGCCGCTTCTTTTCACCTGGCAGTGAGGAGTTTCGCCAGCGGGATGTAGCACGTGGGAGGATCACCCTATTCCCCCAAGTCCCCCCCCCCAAAAAAAGAGGCGCCCCGACTGGCCAGAGGAGACGCCAGCGCAGCGACCAGGACACATACCCACATCCGGCTTCCCACCCGCAGATACGTCCCATTGTGTCTGTAGGGACGCCTGATCAAGCTGGAGGTAACATGGGCATTCGAACCTGGATCCTCTGTGTTGGTAGGCAACGGAATAGACCGCCATTCTACCCGGACACCCCGGCTCGAATTTATTTTGACTATCTTGACTGCCTTGAACTTGAAGGGATGTTGCTTAGAAGTTATAGTTGAGTAGATTAAATGTTATTTTGTTATCGCCAGTCATTCCGGACCGCTGACCTTGAATAAAAATCAGATGCGGACCTTTGAGTAATATGTTTTAGAACCCCTGTATCAGGGACTCAAATCAATTACTTATGTTCTCTCACATGAGGGTGGGTTTACTCTGCTGTGCACATGGTAAGTATGATGTGGGTTTGACAGGAAGGATGGAAAAAAAATTGCTGAATCTCGTCGTTTCAAGGAAGATTCCCAAGGAAGAAAACACACTGAATTTAGCATCCAGTCTCAACCACACCCATAAATCAAGTATCAGCCTTACATATATTAAAGTCAATGCTATGCAGAGCTATTTGAACAGAAACACGAGCAGAGGCGAGCATCATCAGACACAACATGATGGACAGGCTAAACTCTTCAAATTCAATAGTCCCACTAAAATGATACCTCGTTAAAATGATACCTCAATAGTCCTACTAAAATGATACTTTAAGCTGAATTTTATTAAGGGAGTAAATTTAGTGAGTCATTTCATGATGTCTTTGGGTAAACCAACTAGAAAAGCACATAAACTGGTAGATAATATGAGATCACTAGGGCTGTCCCGAGGACCTTTTTTCACACTTGAGATGTTTTGACGCATTTTCTAAACAAATATTCAAATATTTATCCTAAATCAATTAGCCAGATATATAGATGGCCTAATAAATAATAATAATAATAAATAAAAAATAAAACAAATAAAACATAAAAAATAGAAATAAAGGCTTAATAAATCATCATCATCATCGTCATCATAATAAAGGTGATGGATTATGAATGCTGTCTTAAGGTCATTTATTTATCCACTTGTAATATTTTAATGTTGACTGAAAAACAAATGGACAACATAGTATGTTTTTTAAACTTTCCTAACACTTTCTATGACGCCCATGTCCACAATGCATTATAAACATATGTTATAATTTGCTTATAGCACTGTATAATTATAGTTATAAGCACTCACAGAATATCCATAATGCTTTATAAAGCATTTTACAATGCCTTATAAGGTGAAGTATCATAATACTTCATAATTGCTGGTCACTTGTTGACATTTTTTGCAAAGATCAGTGTATTATAATTCTCATAGTTGTAAAAACAATCATTTTATAATGAATTATAATCCCTTATAAGACACAATTACAACAAGATAACTAGTAATGTAGGCAGTTCTTTGATTGTTGGAATGTTAGTATGTGAATATTATACGATGTATTACAACAAGTAAATCACTTAATGGCAAGATAACTGAAGTTACTGTGTCATGAAAAGCTGAAATCCAGTATAAACAGCCCTAAAATCCCTGGGTAGCCTTCATCTCCTCTGCAGGTTTAAACAGGGCAGGCTGAGATGGCTCAGTGGGTGTACATCATCATTTATAGTACAAGTTGGGACCGATCCAATCCAATATCAGTTTCGGGTGCTGGTACTGACGTAATTTCTCATTGGATACTGGACTGACATTACTGATCCACGACCGATCCAGATTCCATAGTCTTCTGTTTTTTATGAATTATCATCATCATCACTGGCGGTCACTCGGGGTCGAGTATGACCGTCCTCCCTCTGGGTCCTCATGTAGGCGTAGAGGCTGATCCTGGAGCTGGACGGCATAGCTCTTGGGATCATTGGTACATGCAAGCTTCTCCACCATGACAAGGTGGCGATCCAGGAGAAGCATGAATTATACATATGTAGGTAATAATGCAATTTTAGGCCCATAACCAAAATAGTATATGTAAGTTCAGGTAGTATGAAGTGTTTTGAGTTGTGGGGACGTGGGACACAAACGCAACTTAAACAATTAAACAATGAATATGTTAACAGTTTGGGAACAGAATAAGCTAAAATGAGCAGGGTGGTACAATTGTCATTTTATCCCTGTGACAATTAAGAGTCAAGTACTTTTACGGGTGCACGCCAGAGATCCAGCCATGTTAGTATATGTGCACTCAAAGAGGAAACGCTTCTACAGAGAGCCTATTTATCATTAAGTCACCATGCCGGCGAGCCTACTACAGACGACATCCAAATGAGCAGAGTCCTTCAGAAAACAGGTTTTATCTCAACAGAAAAGAGAAAAGCAGAGTAGTGAAATGAAGAAAACATGACTATAGCGGTCTACACATCGACAGAGATTCTTAATGTGAGTTCGTGCAAAGAGGAGTGGAAGAATCACAACACCTGCGTACATGTCCATTTTCCTGACACTGGTCGAGAAACAGGATGAGGATAACAGGCTAAACTACAGGATAGATACAAAATATCATCTTATCTCATCTCATCATCAGCCACTCCTCTGTGGTCAGGTGGCGGTGGCAGCAAGCTAAGTAGGGCACTCCAGACGTCCCTCTCCCCAGCAACGCCCTCCAGCTCCTCCTCGGGGATCCCAAGGCATTCCCAGGCCAGACTGGACATGTAGTCCCTCCAGCGAGTTCTGGGTCTACCCCAGGGTCTCCTCCCAGCTAAACATGGCCGGAAAACCTCCAAAGGAAGGCGCCCAGGAGGCATCCTAATCAGAAGCCAGAACCACCTCAACTGGCTCCTTTCAATGTGAAGGAGCAGCGGCTCTACTCCGAGCTCCCTCAGGATGTCCAAGCTCCTCACCCTAAGGCTGAGCCCAGACACCCTAACCGGACCACTGTGGTGAAGAGGGAGCTGAGCCAGAAGGCAAAGCTCTCAGTGTACCAGTCAATCTTAGTTCCAATCCTCACCTCTGGTCATGAGATTTGGGTAGTGACCGAAAGGTTGAGATTGGGGATACAAGCGGCTGAAATGAGTTTCCTCCGTAGGCTCTAGATACAAGATGTTGTACATAAAAACTCCTGACATGGCATATGCGGTTAAAAAAAACAAAACAAAACACCGAAAGCAATACTGAGGTTATGTCCGAATACCAACCTGTTGAACAAGTAGTCTACTAGAAATCACACTGACAAGAACCTAGCAATTGTTGAAGACAAGTGTTTGTCCAATACTATTAATTTGATATGCAGCCCTACAAACTAGAAATGCACCGATCCACTTTTTTTCAGTTCCAATCCAATTCCGATACCTGACTTTAGATATCTGCTGATACGAATACCAGAGCTCTTTTCTTGAATATTATTATTATTATTGTTGTTGTTGGTATTATGTGTAAGGTTACACGAGGCTGTAGTAAACCACACAGCATTTATTAAAAGAGCAAAAACTATACAAAAATGCATTAAATTTAATCCAAAGTAATATATTTGAACTGTAGTTTAAGTCAGCTTCACATACAAACAGGTGGAGGAGTGCAAGTTGCCGCAGCAACTCTTTTATTGTGTTAATTGACTTATAGAGTCAAACTGTGCTTTTTTTCTCTCCAAATTACCCAAAATAATTTTTTTTTTCATCCATCCATTTTCCAAGCCGCTTATCCTAATCAGGGTCACGGGGTGCTGGAGCCTATCCCAGCAGTCACTGGGCGGAAGACGGGAAAAGACCTATCCTAGTCATTTCACTTTGAAATGCCAGAAAGATTTATATTTTTTTGTCGGTGAAAAACATAAAACACCACTGACTAAGTGGTGATCTGTGGCTCCTGACTGACCCGGTGTGAAAGTGTGTGGTGATGTACAGCCTGTCTGCAGCGCTGACCCTGTTCCCTCAAACCCTTACCCATGTCTACCGTCTGCTGCTTGAATGTTTCATTCTCCAAGCATCAGTTAAATCAAACTGTGGCAATAACCTGGATAAAGTGATGGAAGACTGTAAATGTGGTTCTTCTCTTGTTCTGTCCAGCGTGAAATCTGTGGTGCAGTTCATATCTCCACTTACGTCTGTGAAAATTACATCTAAATGTTTCTCAGTGCAAAAATCAAAAAAAGTACCGCGCTCATCTGCCTATTTTAATGTTTAAAGACCCAAAACGTGAAGTCTGCAAAGGGAAAAGAAAAATGAAAATCAGAAAAACAAACAAATGGGACGGATAGAGAGACAATAATAACACCCTGTGGTTCGTTACAATTATTTGTTAGTTCTTTATCTTTTAGTTTCCTTCCCTTTCTTGTGAACAGGAGCTTTTTTTCCTTAAAACAATAACGCTTTTTTCCCCTAATAAATCAAACCCTACAAGTTTTTGCCATGGTGTGACAGTTTGAGAAATTTAGTTGTGTTCAGAAAATTATCAATTACTTTGACAGACTTGCCAGGAGTTTCATCCAAAAAAAACATCGATTTCCTCCAAAGTGTACAGTTCACTGGTTGGTTGCTGGGAATCTGTTACCGTGCCGTTCGATTCAGAGTCATAAACCGTTTCATCATCCTCCTCCTCCTCCTCCTCTTGGCTGTCGGTGACAGGTGGGTCCTCCCCGCCTCCTCCCCTCCTGTCTGGGCTTGGCTGCAGCAGCTGCCGGGGAGGTTACGCACGCAGCAGCACCACTAAGTCCACGCACACTGCGTCTCTCTGATACAGTTACTACGTCATCCACAGCCGTTTTAACTTTCTCCGAATTACTGTGGAGTTCAGGAGACTCCAGGTTTACATTTTGCGGGGGTTTTACTTGTTTCCCGGCAGCCATCAACCTCGTACCCCCACCCCCACTTTAGCCGCCTGGTCGGCAGCTTCCGCATCCTCCGCTTCTCGTTCTCTATGTGGGAAAGCGAAGCACTTGTGTCCCACACCCCTGCAGCTCAAAACACTTCATACTGTGGGCATCCGGGTAGTGTAGTGGTCTATTCCGTTGCCTACCAACACAGGGCTCGCCAGTTCAAAACCCCGTGTTACCTCCGGCTTGGTCGGGCGTCCCTACAGACACAATTGGCCGTGTCTGCGGGTGGGAAGCCGGATGTGGGTATGTGTCCTGGTCGTTGCACCAGCGCCTCCTCTTGTCGGTCGGGGCGCCTGTTCAGGGGGGAGGGGGAACTGGTGTGATCTTCCCATGTGCTACGTCCAGCTGGAGAAACTCCTCACTGTCAGGTGAAAAGAAGTGGCTGGCGACTCCACATGTATCGGAGGAGGCATGTGGTAGCCTGCAGCCCTCCCCGGATCGGCAGAGGGGGTGGAGCAGCGACCGGGACAGCACGGAAGAGTGGGGTAATTAATTGGCCAGATACAATTGGAGAGAAAAGGGGGGGGGGTCAAAAAAATTGCATTATTAGCTACACACGTATAAGTAATAAAAATGTAAGACTATGGACTCTGGATCGGTCATGGATCGGTAATGTCAGTCTGATATCCTATGACTGAATTATGTCAGTATTGGCACCTGATACCGATATTGGATTGGATCAGTCCCAACTCTACTACAAATTAGCATGTACACCCAGTGAACCACCTCAGCCTGCCCTGTTTAACCCTGTAGAAGAGATGAAGGCTACCCAGCCAAGGAAATACTTATATGGTCTATGTGATAAAACTGAGTACAAACCTTGTCACTTTGACCAGATGTCTAATCCACATCATAACGAAGTAATAAAGTCATAACACAGATTTTATGTGGCCTGTGGGTACGGCCAAGGTCATGTGTGCACAATTTGAGGGGTTTCTCAAATCTATGTCGGCTGCCTCAGAAGCAAAGCCATTTACACCAACTTCCGAGCAAGATATACCAATAACTGGAGAGGCATCGCTGATAACGAGAAATATGGCTGTAACAGTGCAGCTATTCCTGTGAGGGTAATTGAATCCCCATCTCAATCCCAGCGTGCTGAAAGGCCGCCATCGTCTCCTGTTAGTGGCCTGCCAAAGAACAGGGCCCTGTGCCAAGCTATCACTACTGCCCTCCACGCTGTGACAAACAATACACCAATAACAGCAGTCACGCTCATTTAAAATGACATCAGAGGAGTCCTGCCCCTCTCCGTAAACAGTTAGTGTGGAAGGAAATACACTAGCAGATGTCTGGCTCGCTATCAGGCCACACTATGGGCCAATCACAAGGCCGGAAGGAGACATCTTTCCCTCCTACCTCTGAGCTGTGGGTAAGGCTCACCTCTGATTGGTCCTGTGGTACGTGTGCAGATTATAAGGCCTGCTGGACTTGGGGTTGTACCTTTGGCTCACTGAGAATCTAAGTCGTAAATGACCTATAGTTTTGAACTTTGCTCGCCCTACACCTGTAAAGACAGTCGTATACACGACCGTTGTTTTGAGCTTCTACCAGACACAGAGCCTTTCTGCAGGGTGAAAACTGCAGCAGCAACCAGCAGCATACTTGCTGCGTGTCTGGGCCGCACAGTGTTTGTGTTTAGCCTAGGTGACACTGCATGGCCGACACAAAGAAGCACCCACATTTACATCAAGTCCCATTTCCTCTGAGTGGTCCATTTGTCTCTTCTGCATGAGTCAGCATGCTCTCGGCACCTCTGCAGAACCGGGCAGGGTCAAAGACAGACTGTGCTTTGCCTCTGATCGGTAAGAGAGACGGAAGGAAGCGCACACACAAAGGCGTAAAACACGACAATAAGGGACACTGCGCTCTTCTAGGTGTGCCCCCGCCCCACCGACACCCGAGGTTTTAATACCATTAGCTAGATCTGAACGCAAGGGCGAGTCCTACTGTACCAACCGTTCTCTCTGTCCTCCAGAGCAGCTGGATTAGAGAGATGGACAGTGTGAAATGGAAGGAAAAGTAGGAACGGGGATGTCGACTATATCACCAACTGGGGGGGGGGGGGGTTTAAAAAAGAAAGAGAACAGTAATCTCCCATTAGAAATGAATGTGGTTTGACATACGTAAAGCTCCAAGATGCCTTTTTTTTTCCAGAAAAAAAAATGGAGACAAAAAAATGCCATTTCTCTCACAGTTTATATACTGCAACCACTCCCATGTTAGCTACCGATGACACCGCTCATACCCGTGTGCTAAAGAAGCCGAAAACCAAAACGGAAATATTTGCATGTGCAGCAAACGCTTCTGTAATCAAATAAAATGTTGCTTATCTCAGATTCGTGACAGCGAATGAAGTGATAATTTACATTTGCCTTGACACACGCG
The DNA here is from genome assembly GCF_029633865.1 of Lampris incognitus. Classification (NCBI taxonomy): domain Eukaryota; kingdom Metazoa; phylum Chordata; class Actinopteri; order Lampriformes; family Lampridae; genus Lampris; species Lampris incognitus. The sequence continues at coordinate 15,749,372 of NC_079225.1, read as the reverse complement.
CCCCCCGATAAAGAGACAGCGTTTTGCTAGCTCCTGGCTGTTAGTGCTGAGGCTGGAGGACACAAAGCTGTGTTAGCAAACGCACAGACGGGTTAAATCCCCGAGTCACATTTCCAATAGTGCTGGCCCAAACGCTCTGTTAAGATTACTATTAACACAGCACTCCTTCAAAATGGATTTTGAAGGAAAGCCAAGAATTTCCGATCCGCAATTTGTATACGTGTTGGCACAAGGGACTCGAAGTGTGCGTATGTGTACACCTTTCCACAAAATGAGCTGAAAAAACTAAAATGGGGGGAAAGTCTAATTTTCGTTTTCATAGTTTGTTAACTGCAGAAAGGTTTGGCTGCTCGCTGGCTGTATTTAGGGCTAGTCTCCAGACGGAAAAAAATGACTCTTCCACGAAGCACCACCGGGGTTTCAGGGACCTTGATGCAATTTCTGGCACCTCTGTGCGTTATCACCCTTTCCCTTACACAAAATCCCCACCGCTAACAGCCTATCGTTTAACAAGAGGACTCGCAGAGGACGCTGACAAAGACACGGTGATTTAATGCTAAAGGACTGAAGCAGCTTCATCCCTGGCTTGCTACAAAACATAAAACTCAGTTTGATGAAGAGCCGTATTATACAGTCTTTTATTAGAGCCAGCGCAGCCATGTGCACTGGGACCGAAGCACTAAAAAGGATGCCAATGTTCAACAGGAATTTTCCAGAAGACAAAATTTTACTTTGAGACTTGGGAAAACTTTAAGAAAGGGAAAAAAAAAAATCTAAACTTGGTTTATTATAGAGTATGGTAAAAGTAAAGCAAGTCACTTTGAGTGTTAGAAAGGAGCTATATAAGTTTAATTTATTATTATTATTATCATTGTTATTATTATGCTAAGGCTAATAAAAATCCAATCAAAATACATCACTGAATGTAATAAATAAATAAATAAATAATGGGTTTCACCGTGAAAATCTATTTGTTTTCCCAAATTCTGAAAAACTTGACTTTTTGAAGACACAAGCCTTTAACGCAAAATCAGAGAAAGGCACCCAGACGTGAGCTGCTTTTGGTTTTCTGGAAAAGTGTCAGGTCACCTCTGGCTGAAATGACGTTTTGATAGTTCATACGGACAAGAGTGGAAAAGTAAAATGAGCAAGAGCAGCACCAGTTGCTTCAGCCCCAGCCTCCATGGTGTACACAGGCCTGCATGATGAATTCAGTCTACAGTCTCCTGCATGTGCGCTACACTGTTATGTGATTACTTGTGCCCCCATGCAAGGAAGCATTTCCATTTCTTTATTATAAATGTTTTTTTTGGGGGGGGGATCCCCCACTCCATTTTCTCCCTGATTGTATCCGGCCAATTACCCCACTCTTCCGAGCCATCCCGGTCGTTGCTCCACCCCTCTGCCGATCCGGGGAGGGCTGCAGACTACCACATGCCTCTTCCAATACATGTGGAGTCACCAGCCGCTTCTTTTCACCTGACAATGAGGAGTTTCAACAGGGGGACGTAGCGCGTGGGAGGATCACGCTATTCCCCCGTCCCCCCTCCCCCCCGACCGACTAGAGGAGGCGCTAGTGCAGCAACCAGGACACATACCCACTTCCGGCATCCCACCTGTGAACACGGCCAATTGTGTCTGTAGGGACACCCGACAAAGCCGGAGGTAATATGGGGATTCAAAATGGCAATCCCTGTGTTGGTAGGCGACGGAATAGACCGCCACGCCACCCGGACGTCACGCTTTGTTTTTTGGTTTAACATCACACCAAGAATGTCATTTTATTTACCCTTTACAGCCTTTGTGTTTCGACGAATCACAATAATCTAAATGTGACTTGTTGTTCTGAACAATGTGGCTTGATACTCTACTGGGCGGTGCACCTAAAGCATATGGATGTTGCCGGTCACACTGGCCAACAGCAAAAATTCCTATCCCTAAAAAAAAAAATCCTAAAAAAAAAAAATTCCTATTCCTAAAAATATTTCCTACACCCTGGCTATTTTGCATCATTTTTGACTGCCTTTCCCCCCCCTTTTTTTTAAACCGTTTTGTTTCCCAGCAATTATGCAGATGCCCTCAGTGTTAGAAATGAGATGACCTGAGGAAAACGTTGGGAATAAAGAACCGGTTCCAACTTGGAGCTGTTCCAAATTTTCAAGTTCCTTGTACTCGTCAAGAGACATTCAAGCTCAAACCTGCTTTAGAAATCATACAAGTACTGTTTTAGTCCTGCTTGCAAATCTAGTCAAATGCACTGAGCAGTAAAACAGTGTCGAACATGTTGTATTAAACAGGCAGGACCTGCTGCCCTGTGTCTTCACTGGTTATGTCGTGCATCAATACAGCATGTGAACTGTTTGACAACTCGCTCATTGTTAGGATGACGTGGCCTGGGGGAAGGGATGGGGACGGTTAAACAGTTCCAACTTGGAAGCAGACGCTCCAAAGTGCGGCTGTGCTTCGCTAAAGAAAAGTGAAACAACAGCAAACTTCAATTACTGCAAGGGAGGACACGCCTCTAATATGTCGATGGATTTACTGCAGCACGGCTTAAACGGGATCGAACACACGGTTTCAACGTCTCTCTCTTAGTCCAAGTCATCATACTGTCCCCGATTCAGCTAGTGCTGGTATTAGCGAACTCAAGTCCTACACACAAACAACGGACATCCAACTTTTATATGGCAAGATGTAGAGCTTAAATATGATTTACTTCTCTCAGATTCGTGTTCGCAGTACAATATGACTCCTCCTGAAGTTCCTTCCCATACAGCTGATAGCACGGAGACGCCATTCGCCGTTGCAATGAGGCAGCAGACAAGCAGGGGGAGTGAATGAAAGTCACTAACCAGTAAGAGGAGACATCATGAAGGGGCTTCGCTCCCTCTCGACGGTCTCGTCTCAAACACATCCCTACCCTGCTGTTCGCAGTAAATCAGTTTATATCCCGTCATCCTTCATGCTGAAATTGGTTCTACATAGAATTGGTATATTTCAGAAGAACTTGGTGAAGCAATTTGAGCGTAATAATGCAGACAGATGACCTAAAGTCCTATCCAAACAACACTGTATTGACAATGGATTTTAAAACATATTGGTTTCGTCCTCAAAAGCGATGATAAATATTGGAACCGGGATCTGATGAAAAACAGATTTAATAAGTGGAATCGGAACAGAAATTAGTAAAATCCAAAGGACACCCAACCGAGGGCAGAAGTACCGTGTGGCAAACCCAAAATAAAGCATTCCAGGATTTTATGAATGAGTATGTTCAGTGAGATGACACACTGAACACAAATCTAGGAAATAATAAGAAAAAAACAAGCACATGCCTCAAAGATGACCCAAAATGTTGTTCTATAGCATTTAAATACCTTCACAGGAATTATGGAAATAAGTTTTGGATATTGCATAATGGTTGGGGCAGCAGAAACAGTCAAATCTGAAACAGAGATAACTCATTTCACTGAATTTGTTATTAAGGAAAAAATACATCATGCACAATGGACTTTTCTACACAAGGCCACGGTCCTCAGCTCGGAGAGGCTGAGAACAGTTGGGCCTGTGTGTGTCTGCCCCAAGGGCTGGTGCAAGATTAGAGAAGGATGTGGAAACCAGAAGATAGTGAGGGCTCCCAGGTCAATGTCCTCATACCACAGGGGACAGACAGCTGCTGTGTGGATGCACAGATCGTCTTCGAAGATAAACAGACACAGAGCATGATGACTAACCAATGTACAGGCTGAAGCCTGTTCCACTAATAATTTAGTTGCAATGAAATTAACAACAACAATTACCGAAATATAATTTCACTATACTTATAACATTTTATATAATTATATATATAAAATGATATAACATTACATAATTATATGATATAATATATAATAGAAAAACAATATAATAACAAAATATAATAATATGATACAATTAGAAAATTATATAATTTTATATAATTATATTGAAATATCCATCCATCCATTATCTGAACCGCTTATCCTGCTCTCAGGGTCGCGGGCAGCAGGAAGGGGGAGATCCTGGATAGGCAGCAAGGCCATCACAGGGCACACACACACACACACACACCTAGGGACAATTTAGTTTGACTGATTCACCTGACCTACATGTCTTTGGACTGTGGGAGGAAACCCATGCAGACACGGGGAGAACATGCAAACTCCACACAGAGGACAACCTGGGATGACCCACCAAGGTTGGACTACCCCGGGGCTCGAACCCAGGACCTTCTTGCTGTGACGCGACCGTGCTTACCACTGTGCCACCATATTGAAATATAATTATACAAAAACATAACGGAAATAATTTTAAGCTTGATTAGTCTGTTTAATATTGTTTTAAACATACTTAAAACCCCAACATACAGCCATCTGATTCACACCACCACAGTATTTTCACAGCCGCCACAGCATCAAAAATAACAAGAATTCAATTATAACATTTTAATTCAAAAAGCTCTGCTGATGGGTGCGCATGATGGTATGTCTCCAATGAGCAAAATGCCAAGGTTTTAGGTGCCGATTCAACCCAGTGTCCGTGTTAACAGACACGCCTGCAACACCAGGTGCGCCCAGCGCACGAGGCTGTGAAGCACCACAAAAGTGAAGCACCAATTTTCATGTCGAGTCTATTCCTGGTGCTTGCGTTTATGAATTCCTACAGGGGGGGAAAAAGGAGTCAAAATACGATGAGGTGACATGCCAATGCGTCACATGTGCTCCAAATTCTCAATTTCACTTCTGGTGTGACCGGCGATGCGCATGGAGCACCATCGCAGCGCAGCACAGCAGACACACACCAACTCCAATGACAAATCAATGCTTTTTTGCAAATAATCCTTTTACCATGGCATAACCATAAAAGCAGGCTTCTGCATAATCAACCTAATATATAGGCTACATTTTGGTATCAGTTCAGACACACAATGATGCTGTCAAACACCTGACTAGACATATCCCTAATGAATTCTACTGCCTTGCCAAGAGGCCAGGAAAAGACCTAGTTTTGAGATGTAAAGCACCTCATGGGCCTGACTTGTCCCTCACATAATCACTCCCTCACATTTAGCAAGCTATAGTTTTTCAGAAAGACATGCGTGTTAGGGTCAGTACTCCTGTCGGTGCCCCTGACCAAGGCATGGCAAGTCGAGCTGGAGTTGGTCCCCGGGTGCTGCACGGCAGCTGCCCACTGCTCCTAGCTACACAGCTAGGATGGGTTAAATGCAGAGGAAGAATTGCCCCACGGGGATTAACAACGTAGTATGAAAAAAAAGGGGGGCGTCCGGGTAGTGAAGCGGTCTATTCCGTTGCCTACTAACATGGGGATCGCCAGCTCGAATCCCCATGTTACCTCTGGCTTGGTCGGGCGTCCCTACAGACACAATTGTCCGTGTCCGCGGGTGGGAAGCTGGATGTGGGTATTGTCCTTGGCGTTGCACTAGCGCCTCCTCTGGTCGGTCAGGGCGCCTGTTCGGGAGGGGGGGGGACTGGGGGGAATAGTGTGATCCTCTCATGCGATACGCCCCCCCGGCAAAACACCTCACCATCAGGCGAAAAGAAGCAGCTGGTGACTCCACATGTATCGGAGGAGGCATGTGGTAGTCTGCAGCCCTCCCCGGATCAGCAGAGGGGGTGGAGCAGAGCAGAGATCACGACGGCTCAGAAGAATGGGGTAATTGGCCAGATACAATTGGGGAGAAAAAAAAAGGGGGGGGGGAATTCTCCATAAGGAGGAACTGACCACTTGTACAGCACCAGGCGTGTGATGCACAAGTGGTGCTTCGCATCAGTGACACTGTGCGTCCTTGGTATGACACAAAATCAATCCACAGAAATGAACAGAAACAGAAACAGATGTTTTTCAAATGATATCATAATCAGCAACAGAACAGAGATATAAAATGTAGATAGCTACTGAATGTGAGCATAAATGATGTGCTGTCGTGACTCACTTCTGCGGGAATTTGCAAGCGCTTTTGCGGCACTTCACAGCCTGACACATATTTGTGTTTAATCATTATCTTGTACAGGCGACATGGTCAATAAATGTGATCCTCACACGTTTCATAAACTCAACAAATGGAACAACAACCTTAAACAGAGAGTTACCGGGTAAAGAAATCAGAACTTGGGAGGAAAGGTGTGCGTGTTGTGGATACCTGACTGGCTGGGGTTCCCAGTCTTGTTGCCCACACTGCCATTCTCCTGCTGGGCTCCCAGGGTCTTCAGGATGACCTGGGTCGCTCCCAGACGCGGCAGTGTCACATGGGTCAGATGGGGGAGGGAGTTCTTCTTCGCAAACGACTGGCTGGTTTCCCGTCGCTTGCGCAGGAAGCCCCCCTCAGGGAATAGCACTATCCACTTCCTGTCACGGCTGTGGTAGTATCTGTCTAGATGGTCCTTAAGGTACACCAGCTGCTTATCCCGATGAGCTTTACCCTGAGGTAACAAGGAAACACTATTATAATACACACTAAAACTCCCACTTGATAAATATTGTAGTCTCATGTTCTTTAAAGCTGAAATCCGCGATTCTTCTCAATGAAGAAATCATTTTATCCATCTCGATTAAAAAATTGAAACGTGATGCCCATATGGCAATGCTTCTGTTGGGCAGACAATATTACCGTAGCAGTGTTGTGATAGAGTTTGAGGAAGTAAGAAGTGACAACTGCAGTAACACCTTGCATGCAAACCGAGAAAACCAGCTGCACCAGGTTCATCTCTTAGCCTTGCAAAGCCAGCCCACAAATTTCACTTCGCTCATTGTAGTCAGGCAAGGCTCATTAGGCATTCATTTGTGTTAGGCGCATCATCGATGTGACATCCCATGAGCACCACATTTCCAGATACACTGGTCTGATAGTAAACACCGCTACCACTAGCATGTCAGTCGATATAGCTAGTTATGACTGCACATGATTCGTGCCATCTTTGTAAATCCATCAATCCATTATCCAACCGCTTATCCTGCTCAGGGTCACGGGGACGCCAGAGCCTATCCCAGCAGTCATTGGGCGGCAGGCGGGGAAACGCCCTGGACAGGCCGCTAGTCCATCACAGGGCTGACTGACACGCACACACACACACACACACACACATATTCAGACCTAGGGACAATCTAGTATGGCCGATTCACCTGACCTACATGTCTTTGAACTGTGGGAGGAAACCGGAGCCCCTGGAGGAAACCCATGCAGACATGGGGAGAACATGCAAACACACAGAGGACGACCCAGGATGACCTCCAAGGTTGGACCACCCCGGGGCTCTAACCCAGGGCCTTCTTGCTGTGAGGCAACCGTGCTAACCACTGCGCCACCGTGCTGCCATCTTTGCTAAAACTAATTCTACAGCAGCATCGATCGATGCTAACCTCTCCTAGCACAGCCACTTTTGTCATTTTTAAAATATGGTGCTGTTCATTGTCATCATCATCTAAAACCGCTCCCCATAGTTTGCTGACAGGTCCGTCGTACTGGGTACGACTAATTCTCAGTGCATGTTTTATTGTGTGGCGAAATGAGCTGAGCTTATGAGATGTAGGCTGACTTCACGAGGTTATCTACTTCCTGTTGCCTCCTACATCGACGTTTATAAGAACACTGTAATAATGATCACCTGACCAACAGAATTGCCACATCGTCATCACATTTCAGATGGATAAAATAACTCCTTGTTAGTTCTCAGATCTGAGCTTCAAATCAACTTTACTGAAACATGAGAATAGATGATTTATAGATTTAGGGATCAGGAACAATTTATTGTCATTTCTTCCATGTACTTGCGTACACAAAAGAAGCGAAATTCCGTTTCCCCCAGCCCACACTGTTGCCACACAAAAGACAAAAACACACTTCCCAAATTCCCAAAAACGACACCACCAAAAACCTAAAAAAACAGAGAACACAGCAAAAAAAAACAACAACACACAAACAATTAACAACACAGTCCACTCAGTGCAACAGTCCAAAAATTCCACAGTCCAAGAGGACGAACGCCAGCCAGGACGACTACCGCGACTGCCGGTCTGCATGGGCTAGCAGTTAGCTTAGCCTGCCCCGCTTCCGCGTCCTGTCAGACCGCCCTTGGTGTTTCCCCCTAAGGCTCAGCTCCAGCTTGATACCCAGACTGATGGGTTCATAGAGCTAAAGTGACATCTTGAAACACCAACACCACGACAAAAAAAGATGACACTGAGGATCGATCCTTTGCATGAGTACAACTATCTCACCCCGTTAGCCTGTTTTGTCTTGAGGAAAACAACACTCAGTTACAGATTAAATAACTTATTTAGATGGTTTGGTAGTGAAAAAAGGACAAAAACTACAACAAAACTAGGGGGTGAGATGCAGTAACATTATGAGGCCCTCTAAACAGCAGTTATGGAGAGACTGGAATGGATGTTACACACTGGCCTTGGTAGCTTCCAAAGCATTAGCAATAACAACAGTGTGGAAAGAGAGTTGAGATTGATTTTGGTCAGGCCTAGTCAAAAAGCCATTCCAAATGCATTAGCACTGGTGGGCGAGTTTTTGTGTGCGTGGCTGTATAGGTCATTTGAATGCCTATGACAACAAAACCACATTAATGCTATGCAAGTAAAGCACAAGATATCAGTGATTTCCTTGAAAGTCTGAGTCAACATGAGAGACTGTGGCTGTGAGAGCCTTTTGAATGGCCAGAGATAATGGTCAAGTGGCTGGGAAAGGACAGGGCGCTGCAGCCTCAGTGGTCACAGCGAATGGCGTGATGATTGCTGGAGTGTTGGAATATATTCCCAATTACTTCGAGGTGTAGCAACAACCAAAAACGGGTGTCGAGGTAAATGTCCGCTCCTTGTAATCAAAATACAATTTTCCTTGAGACACCAATGCAATCCCGCCGCTTTTTTTTTTTTTTTTTTTTACAAAAATTAAGTTTTTGAATTTGGGCTTGGAGAGGATTTGTGCTTAATTTCCACACAATAATGTCTGACCTGAAGTCACTGACTTGTATCCCCCCCCCCTTTTTTTTCACCCCAATTATATCTGACCAATTGCTCCCCTCTTCCGAGCCATCCCGGTCACTGCTCCACCCCCTCTAATGATCCGGGGAGGGCTGCAAACTACCACATATCTCCTCCAATACATGTGGAATCGCCAGCCGCTTCTTTTCACCTGACAGTGAGGAGTTTCAACAGGGGGATGTAGAGCATGGGAGGATCACACTATTACCCCCAGGTCCCCCTCCCCCCCGAAAAGGCCCACCGACTGACCAGAGGAGGCACTGGTGCAGCGACCAGGACACATACCCACATCCAGCTTCCTCCCGCAGAAACGGCCAATTATGTCTGTAGGGATGCCCGACCAAGCCAGAGGTAACACAGGGATTCGAACCGGCAATCCCTGTGTTGGTAGGCAACGGAATAGACCGCTACACTACCTGGACGCTGCCACTGACTTTTATTTCTGACGAGCAGCCCGTTGAGTGTAAACTCGGTTTCAGTTATGCACCTGTATGTAGTCATGAGGAACAGTGGATGTGTATTCAGACAGATAAGCTTGGCCCTGCAACAGTCCTCACTAAAGGGCCACTAAATCATGGACACTAAGCTTGAGATATACAATAAAAACTATGCATTAACTATGCTGTATCAATGAATTTGAATACAGTTTCAGTCTTGTGGGGTCATAAAGCATGCTATATCTGGGTTGTGTGGAATGATGTGTCAGTCTGGGAGAGCAGATGTATGGGATGTTGGGACAGATGCTTGTTGCGTGAGGTATTCTGGGGGAGGATGTCAGGAATGCCAGGACAGGAACACCAGAGGGGACAGTAGAGCAGGGCAAATGTAACTGAGTAAGTTTGCCAAGACTATTTAACATAGCCTGTCTAGCCATTCATGGACTTAGGAGTTCTCCAACCTTGGCATGTTTGCTGATGCTAAATTTCCTGAACATGAAAGGGCCTGACCTAAAATTTTAATTCCTTTCCTGCCTGTCAGCTTGTTTTCAGATCAAAAACAGTGGATTGAGAACTATTTTACCCACAAAGATAATCCCAATTTATAGCCTTTCTGAAAAATAGTTCTTAGGTATTAGTTAGACAATGAAATCTTAAATTAGGGCTGAGAGATATGGACAACATCAAATCCATCCATCCCATCCATTATCCAAACCGCTTATCCTGCACTCAGGCTCCAGCATCCCCGTGACAAAATCAAATACCACAACATTTTTTGACCTAATACCTCCATATTGATATTTTGACGAAACTGTGGAGACGACTACCGGTGTGCTCGCAAAATATTCACACAATAAATTTTTGGTAAACACTCATCAGTAATGTGGATATGATGTCCAAACAGGCAGATAAGTAATATAACAGCTAGAACAGTCTAACAAGTTCAGAAAATTGCATCTCTTTACTGTAATGCCCATTTAAAACCAGGAAAAGACAATACTTAGGTCATATCATGATATTACGATATCTAAAATCCCAGATGATATGTAGTCTTATGTCACAATATCGATATAATATTGATATATTGCCCAGCCCCATCTTAAATGATTAAAAACAACCACCTTTTGTAAGAAATGCATTTGAAACAAGCTGTAAAAGGCGGTTTGATGGCTCCCTGTGAATTGACATGCTATGATGTCAGAGAATTTACACCATTCCCCCTTTGAAAATAACTTCTCAAAACGCCGTGACATTCCATCGCCAGTGGGAACCCTGCGAGCTTAATCTGTCCGTGCCACATAGCAGTGGGCTTGTTCCAGCTGCCCCCACAAAGAAGGGTCAGTCTATGCCAGCGAGCTGCGTTACTGGCAACTGCCAACACGCCTCTAGGAGGAAGCGGTACCAGCAGACGCACATATCTTTTGTGCAGCTGGATGCAGCGGATGTGTAGAGGCTCAACTCAAGCAAAGACTGGGGTTATTTAAAGGGCAGTGGTGAGTTAGAGGGCTCTAAAAGATCACGCTCTATGTGCCCACATAGAGGGGACAAAGTGGGTCAAGCCTCTTGGTAAACCACAGTAAAACGTCTGCAGCAACTCTCCCAGGTGTGAATGCGTGCAATTGTGTCAATACGGAAAAAAGGGTGAGTTGTAAAAACAAAAAATTTTTTTTCAATTTATATATACACTACCGTTCAAAAGTTTGGGATCACCCAAACAATTTTGTGTTTTCCATGAAAAGTCACACTTATTCACCACCATATGTTGTGAAATGAATAGAAAATAGAGTCAAGACATTGACAAGGTTAGAAATAATGATTTGTATTTGAAATAAGATTTTTTTTACATCAAACTTTGCTTTCGTCAAAGAATCCTCCATTTGCAGCAATTACAGCATTGCAGACCTTTGGCATTCTAGCTGTTAATTTGTTGAGGTAATCTGGAGAAATTGCACCCCACGCTTCCAGAAGCAGCTCCCACAAGTTGGATTGGTTGGATGGGCACTTCTTTGAGCAGATTGAGTTTCTGGAGCATCACATTTGTGGGGTCAATTAAACACTCAAAATGGCCAGAAAAAGAGAACTTTCATCTGAAACTCGACAGTCTATTCTTGTTCTTAGAAATGAAGGCTATTCCATGCGAGAAATTGCTAAGAAATTGAAGATTTCCTACACCGGTGTGTACTACTCCCTTCAGAGGACAGCACAAACAGGCTCTAACCAGAGTAGAAAAAGAAGTGGGAGGCCGCGTTGCACAACTGAGCAAGAAGATAAGTACATTAGAGTCTCTAGTTTGAGAAACAGACGCCTCACAGGTCCCCAACTGGCATCTTCATTAAATAGTACCTGTTAGAGCCTGTTTGTGCTGTCCTCTGAAGGGAGTAGTACACACCGGTGTAGGAAATCTTCAATTTCTTAGCAATTTCTCGCATGGAATAGCCTTCATTTCTAAGAACAAGAATAGACTGTCGAGTTTCAGATGAAAGTTCTCTTTTTCTGGCCATTTTGAGCGTTTAATTGACCCCACAAATGTGATGCTCCAGAAACTCAATCTGCTCAAAGAAGTGCCCATCCAACCAATCCAACTTGTGGGAGCTGCTTCTGGAAGCGTGGGGTGCAATTTCTCCAGATTACCTCAACAAATTAACAGCTAGAATGCCAAAGGTCTGCAATGCTGTAATTGCTGCAAATGGAGGATTCTTTGACGAAAGCAAAGTTTGATGTAAAAAAAATCTTATTTCAAATACAAATCATTATTTCTAACCTTGTCAATGTCTTGACTCTATTTTCTATTCATTTCACAACATATGGTGGTGAATAAGTGTGACTTTTCATGGAAAACACGAAATTGTTTGGGTGATCCCAAACTTTTGAACGGTAGTGTATATATATATATATACACATATACACACACACACACACAAATATATACACACATACACACACACTATATATATATATATATATATATATATATATATATATATATATATATATATATACACACACAGTGCATCCGGAAAGTATTCACACCCCTTCACTTTCCCCACATTTTGTTATGTTACAGCCTTATTCCAAAACAGATTAAATTCCTTTTTTTTCCCTCATCAATCTACACACAATACCCCATAATGACAAAGTGAAAAAGGTTTTGTAGAAATTTGTGGAAATTTATTAAAAATAAAAAACTGAAATATTGCATGTACATAAGTATTCACACCCTTTACTCAGTACTTGGTTGAGGCACCCTTGGCAGCGATTACAGCCTCAAGTCTTCTTGGGTATGAAGTTACAAGCTTGGCACACCTATATTTGGGGTATTTCTCCCATTCTTCTCTGCAGATCCTCTCGAGCTCTGTAAGGTTAGATGGGGAGCGTCGCTGCACAGCTATTTTCAGGTCTTTCCAGAGATGTTCAATGGGGTTCAAGTCTGGGCTCTGGTTGAGCCACTCAAGGACATTCACAGACTTGTCCCGAAGCCACTCTTTCGTTGTCTTGGCTGTGTGCTTAGGGTCGTTGTCGTGTTGAAAGGTAAACCTTCGCCCCAGTCTGAGGTCCTGAGCGCTCTGGAGCAGGTTTTCATCAAGGATCTCTCTGTACTTTGTTCCATTCATCTTTCCCTCGATCCTGACTAGTCTCCCAGTTCCTGCTGCTGAAGAACATCCCCACAGCATGATGCTGCCACGACCATGCTTCACTGTAGGGATGATATTAGCAAGGTGATGAGAGGTGCCTGGTTCCCTCCAGATGTGACATTTGGTGTTCAGGCCAAAGAGTTCAATCTTGGTTTCATCAGACCAGAGAATCTTGTTTCTCATGGTCTGAGAGTCCTTTAGGTGCTTTCTGGCAAACTCCAAGTGGGCTGTCATGTGCCTTTTACTGAGCAGAGGCTTCCGTCTTGCCACTCTACCATAAAGGCCTGATTGGTGGAGTGCTGCAGAGATGGTTGTCCTTCTGGAAGGTTCTCCCATCTCCACAGAGGAATGCTGGAGCTCTGTCAGTGACCATCGGGTTCTAGATCACCTCCCTGACCAAGGCCTTTCTCCCCCCGATTGCTCAGTTTGGCTGAGCGGCCAGCTCTAGGAAGAGTCCTGGTGGATCCAAACTTCTTCCATTTACGAATGATGGGGACCACTGTGCTCTTCGGGACCTTCAAAGCTGTAGAAATTTTTTTGTACCCTTCCCCAGATCTGTGCCTCGATACAATCCTGTCTCGGAGGTCCACAGACAATTCCTTTGACTTCATGGCTTGGTTTCTGCTCTGACATGCACTGTCAACAGTGGGACCTTATATAGACCGGTGTGTGCCTTTCCAAATCATGTCCAATCCATTAAATTTACTACGGGTGGACTCCAATCAAGATGTAGAAACATCTCAAGGATGATCAGTGGAAACAGGAGGAACCTTGAGCTCAATTTTGAGTGTCATAGCAAAGGGTGTGAATACTTATGTACATTCAATATTTCAGTTTTTTAGTTTTAATAAATTTGCAAAAATTTCTACAAAACCTTTTTCACTTTGTCATTTTGGGGTATTGTGTGTAAATTGATGAGAACAAAAAGGAATTTAATCCATTTTGGAATAAGGCTGTAACATAACAAAATGTGGGGAAAGTGAAGGGGTGTGAATACTTTCCGGATGCACTGTATACACACACAATATGTACACCTATATATTTATGTGTGTGTGTATGAAATATATTACATGTAATGTTTGTTATTTTTCAAACGTTTTCTATCCTCCCATCGGTTGCTGTGCACCGTAACTAGGGGCGTGGCGCGAGGCAACGTTGTATTTATTGGCTGTGTGTTTTTTTCCTTTGCTGTTTAACCACAGCTGATGAGTGCATGACGCATGAAACAGGCTTGTACTGCAATGTATTAAAGTGTTTTTTTTCGAAACCGTCAATGGTGTTGTGAGTGCTCAACTAACGAGGAGTTATATATATATATATATATATATATATATATATATATATATATACACACACACACACACACACACACACACGCGCGCACGCACGCACGCACGCACGCACGCACACACACGTATAAATAAACACGATCACTTAATTCTCCTGTGTAAATAAGAGGAGTGAGTCAAACTGTAATACTGACTGATGTCTTACCTGTCTGATGAAGAAGTCCCCGTGGATCAGCGACACCACACCAAAGTTGGTGTATTTGAACACATGGTCCATTAACCACATCATCTTACGTACCACCTGAAAAAGGGAAGGGGGGGAAGTGAATCATTCAACTTAGAAAAACAACCCCCCCCCACCACACCTGATCTCCATTTTCCCTATTCCCACAAACAAGAGACGTTTTAATGTCTTTAAACGCCAATGTTAAAGGATGACACTGCCCTGCTCACTTTCTTTTTTACCAATCTGATCTGCTCTGAGTCAGCTTTGGCTTACTGGCCTTTGCTGCACTTCCTTGTCATGGTATTAAGAGGATAAATGGGGTTGGGGATGCAGCTACTGAGGCAGATCATGTCATCATGTTTGTGCAGTGTATTCTGGCAGCTCCATTGCCATGTCAGCCCCCAAAGTTCATGTCCTGTCCCTCTCAGCTCCCATGCAAACAGCTGATGGGTAGGGCAGCGATTCTATATATAGATTCGATAGGATGTGCATTGGAGTTGCAGGAACCACAGCCATTTAAATGGAGGGCTAACTTGAGGACAACAGGACTTACTTAATTCAACTTCAAGAGGACAACTCTTATCAAAACCTACTGGAAACCTCCAGAAGTACTGTACTCGAGAGTTGGGGAAACAAGCTCTCTTTCTCCTTTCTCTTACTTTAGATGTAAGACATAGGTTTTACACGTACACACACTTTTTTTTGGGGGGGGGGTATCTCCCCTTTTTCTCCCTAATTGTACTTGGCCAATTACCCGACTCTTCTGAGCCGTCCCGGTGGCTGCTCCACCCCCTCTGCTGATCCAGGGAGGACTGCAGACTACCACATGCCTCCTCTGATACATGTGGAGTCGCCAGCCTCTTCTTTCCACCTGACAGTGAGGAGTTTCGCCAGGTGGATGTAGCGCATGGGAGGATCACGCTATTCCCCCCCAGTTCCCCCTCCCCCACAAACAGGCGCCCTGACCGACCAGAGGAGGCGCTAGTGCAGCGACCAGGACACATACCCACATCCGGCTTCCCACCCGCAGACACAGCCAACTGTGTCTGTAGGGACACCCGACCAAGCTGGAGGTAATACGAGGATTCGAACCGACGATCCCCGTAATGGCAGGCAACGGAATAGACCCCTATGCTACCTGGACGCCCGTCAAAATTTAAACCACAAAGTGGAAAGGCTGTCTTAGGAAGTTAGCGGTGTCTAAACCTGGTACAATGGAAGAGTGATGATAATTGTGGTAAGTTAAGCTATTGATTGGCCTATTTAAGCAAAGTCTTAGTTAGCAAGGGAGGGCATAGGATAACCTGGCAAGTACAGTAAGCTAAATAGGGTCCGGGGACAGAATATCAATAACTCTATGTCTGGCTGGTGAAAGAAATGCCAGCCCAAAAACCATATATATATATATATATATATATATATATATATATATATATATATATATATATCCAACCATCCATCCATTATCCAAGCCGCTTATCCCAACTGGGGTCATGGGATGCTGGAGCCTATCCCAGCAGTCAATGGGCGGCAGGCGGTAAGACACCCTGGACAGGCCGCCAGGCCATCACAGGGCCGACACATTCACACCTAGGGACAATTTAGTATGGCCGATTCACCTGACCTGCATGTCTTTGGACTGTGGGAGGAAACCCACACCAACACAGGGAGAACATGCAAACACCACACAGAGGATGACCCGGGATGATCCCCAAGGATGGACAACCCTGGGGTTCGAACCCAGGACCTTCTTGCTGTGAAGCAACCGCGCTAACCACGGTGCCACCATGCCGCCCCCATATTATATGAATACTTAAAGCATTCTTTCGAGATGACCAATGGAAATGTATTCATGACGACTTGTGGCTTTTGGTCTTAGCAGTTTACTCACTCTAAGCAACATTTGGTAAAATAAACAACTGCATCAATACTTTTGTCTGACTGAGTGGGACACCAGGTTCATACAAGTCATTATCCAAAGACATTCTTTCCAGAGTCCAAGCAGCTCACACATGTACAGGAACCAACCCAGACGGTGGGGACGCCGACTGCTCGGGAGGTTCAAATGTCTGCATTGTTTTGTTTTGGGTTTTTTTTAAACTGATGATGGGGTGGAGGGCTTCGGGGACGTTTTCTTCCTGGATTTCCTAAAAACGTACACAATGAGGATGTTACTCCAGCTCTTCTTACCGTGCCCTTGTCTTGTAGGCACATCATGAGGGTGCACACATCTCCTGTGGCTTGGTGGTTGACTATGACCATGGCTTCCTCTTCACAGATGGGCCTCACATCGTCGCCCCACTCCGTTACTGCAGGGCAACAAAGTGACACTGTGTTTAAGCAGTATTCTGTTCAGAGTGTTTGTCTTAACCGCCCGATGGGAGGGTTTCCCCTCAAAATATCTGGATGACTCAAATAGCATCAGGCAAGTCAGAAATGTAAACTCATCCATCCATTACCCAAACCGCTTATCCTGCTCTCAGGGTCGCTGGGATGCTGCAGCCTATACCAGCAGTCATTGGGTGGCAGGCAGGGAGACACCCTGGACAGGCCATCACAGGGCCAACACACACACACACACACACACACACACACACACACACACACACACCTAGGGACAATTTAGTATGGCCGATTCACCTGACCTGCACGTCTTTAGACTGGGGGAGGAAACCGGTTTCATTCGGGTAAACTCAATCGACTATGAAATAATTTCTTGCAAGTTTTGTTTTCTGGCAAATAACAAATGTGGTGGAATCTATTTATTTTCCACTCAAGAGTATTTATTATTCAGTATTCATTATTCACAGCAAATATTTCACTCAGGCTTTGAACAACTTTGAGGGATGAGCAGCAGTCAAGACGTACAACTCATTAGTGTACCAGAAAGTTTAAAATATGCCACTGTTGGGTTTTTTCTCCCCAGAGCAGTACATTTATGACTAAACGGGGGGGGGGGGGATAGGAGGTACACAAAGATTAAGGAGCATGCCTTTTGACAACAGCTGAAAATACACATCCCGTCTTTGAATCTCAAGATGAATGTGTGCCACTTTTAGGGTTTCCTTTTATAGCCAACACATTTTTTTTAAAAAGGTATGTGCTTTTAAATAGGAGCACTGCAGTTCAGAAATGTGACCAGCACTGAAATCCTGATATCATAGGTCTTCGGAAGCAATCATCACGTTTAAATGACTGGAACAATGGCATTATTAGTTTACTGTTTGGCATGGCAGTAACGGAGCTGAAGTAATCTTCAGTTAGGTTAGATGATTAGGACAAATACAAGGCTGCAGACTGCGAGGACAGGAAATGAAGCGATAGCCTCCATTAACAACTCTTCCTTCCTTGAGCACAGCTGTGTATATTATCAACGTCATACTCGCAACACAACAAGGGTGCTGTTCTATCTCAATGTAAAGCAAAAAAAAAAGTGGTAGCAAGTACGTGCTGACTATCAAATATCCTCCGATTTTAATTAGAAAATGAGTAATTGACACTACTCTGCCTTGTGCAACAGAAAAAGGATGAGTCTACTTCCCGCTCTTTCCTATTAAACAATAAATAAATTAGTAAAAAGTGGATTGAGAAAATGTGTTGGGCACACTATAATGGTTTCTAATATGTGATACCTTTTCTTGGGATTTGATTTTTAAATAAAGTCGACTGGCCATAAAGACCCAATGTTTCTACACCGACAACTGACAGGGTGTGTATCAGTGCCTCTTCAAGCAGCTCACCAATAAAGGTCCGTTTTCCATCCCCCGATTTAGATTGACAGGCCTCTATTTCAAGAGTTCTCAGACTACTTCATTAACCATTCTGGCTGTATCTGACTGTTGACAGGAAATGCACGGGAGCTGCAACAAAGGAAGGAACAATGCTCATGCTACATGAGGGGTGACAACAATAGTCCTTCCGCAGAACAAAACGTGGGCCTACTTTGCAATTCAACACACTTAAACAATTCTGCATATTAACAGAAAACCAAGGAGGTCTGCAGGGCTGCAGGTCAGCCAGAGCCACTGGGTGAAAAGCCTCAGCTGGGATGTAATCAGTCACCAGAAGCCCCCAGACTTTAGAGAGGAGCTGGTCTGCAGGAGTGCTCTGTGCAATGTCAATGCTTTGCTGTAGACGAGCCCTGGGTTGCACAGAGCGTGCCAATGCTCGACATTCTAGGAAAAGACTGCTGAGGTATAAATTTATCAGTCAAAAACTGTTTCATGCACAGAGTACAAGGGACATAACGAACTTGGTCAAACACTCTCATAAAAAACAGGATGGACTTGGCACAGAACAGGACCTCACATGTCTTGCAGACAAGTGGTAATGTATGACAACAGACAACACAAACACAGGACAAGCATACACTCAAGGCAAAATAAACTGCTCCAGTCAAAACAGCACTGGGATAACTTGTAGCAGTGGCGAGGGGATTAGCGTGTCCAGGGTAATGCAGTCCACAGGGGTCATGACCCTGAGTAGGTTTAATTGACTAAGGTACAACTTGAGACTGTTATGCAGCACTGGCCATGGAAAAAAAGTGACAATAATCTGCCTAATGTGCTTGAGATTCAAAGAAAAGCTCATTTGACGGTAAGGCAAAAGGGAGAGTCTTCTCTTGGAAGTCAAGTGTACTCCATCTTTCCGGGAATCACAAAATGCTTGCCAAACATGTGATAACAGAGGCTGTTGCTAGGAGATGAGACATCTGATCTACATCTTCAAGGGGAGGCTTTCATGGATTCTCGGATACATGAGGCAAACGTTCATAATGTTGTAGGTATCTAGAGTCACAATGTTACGCTTCATTTACTCCTGCAAACGGAAACTAGTGACCCAAATCTATTACAAATATGTAATTTGTAGTACACACTTTAACAGATATTAAACTAAAATCACATCAAAAGATGTTTAGTGTGCTTAATGCTATGCAGTTATATCTAACTAACAACTTGATTAGATAGGCGCTAGATCCTTTCTAACCACCCCAAGAGTACATACAATTTAAAATCTAAGAGACACACTCCTATTTAGCCCACGTACCTGTTAGAATTAACCCTTCCTGTAAGACCCGCAGTAAAAGGGCAAGTCATGTGTCTGGGCACACTTCTGCATCATAATAATGGTTGCAAGATCTAAATCAAATCAAACACTCGTTACTAACTGCTACAGTATGTGTTCAGCATCTTCATGACACGAGCACATTAGTCTATGTCACGGACTGGCGAGTCACACATTAATTTATCAGAGAGCATATTCCACAACTCCGTGTGTGTCATAAAGTTGCCAATATTTGTAGAAGCATACTGTTATCTTTACCTCACATTTATTACAGGTCCCTACAGAAAAATTGAGCATGAAAATTTATTCGGCTAAGGTCTTGAACCCAGCTTATACTAAACACTAGGGCAGCATTGTTTATACATGCATCTTTGGTTGCACCCAAATACACACTGCAGGAGAATAAAACCAATCCTCAGGTGCATGGGACTCAGGAATACACTTCTAAACAAAATGACATATCTGTCAATCTCAGGCTTGAAAGTCCCCTGAAGGCGATATCATGTCATAAGAGGCGCACCTTTGGTGCACATTTAATTCCCCACTGTGGAGCAAGAGGAGCCTGAGTGATATAACCGAGATGGGTCATCTGAGTATACTTTTGGGAAATGGTCTTTGAGAAATGACACAATTAGCCTAGCGACAAGACAGCCAGCCCACAGGGGGGTATCATCCAATAACAGTGGTCAGCTAAATGGTGTACTGCTGACCTTGCCCCCCCTCACCCTCCTTCCAGTTTGGCAAAGTGTTTCAACCCCCCCAGCAAAGGGAATCTGGGTGGCTGTTTTTCAACCATCAGCACAGCCAAAGAAGAAATGGCCCATGATCTGACAGAGAAAACTAAACTGGCAGAAAAAGGACAGATTTTTCTTTTGAATTCACAATTTGTCCTGAACACACTAAAAGATGACGACATTACACATTCTTGGAGCAGAGAATGACAGTGACATAGTTTATAGTTTCCTGAAAATTACTTTCCCTTCCTCATTTAAAACCTAAATATTGGTCTCCAACATAAAGAGTAAAGTGAGCAGTTAAAAAAAAAACACTGTGACAACGTGACAATCCAGACTAGAGGTCGACCGATAGGATGTTTTACAAAGTATCGGAATCGGCGGAACTTGGCTTCAATAGTGGCTGATGGCTGCGCAGCCTCCACCGGTCACCCGGGAACGTTCATCACTGTTTTGCATGGAGGCCCCATACATGTCAAGTCAAGGTAATGTCATTGTGTACCTTAAATAATTTATATTTAAATGAAAGTTAACTTTATATGAGACAGCTTTACTCGTACACTATGAGCATGATAAGGTTGTTGCGTTATAGTGTGGTTAGACTGAAGATAACTGCTGCTCTGCTGTAAGCATGCTGTCTGTTTTGCTAGCAAGCATGGTCGTTAAGAATTTGGCTTGCCGTAAGTGCAAGCCCAACACAACTATGGGCCAATGGCCACATCTGATCATTTGAGGGCCATTTTTGCTGACAATATGTGTGCGTGTGATTAACGCCTGATAATAACCTAAACAACTGTTAAAGACCCCATTAAATGGCACTCTTACTCCACTGATTAGGAGACTGGAAGAGGGAAGGCTGACAAGTGGCATTCAAGTCATATCTGACCAGTTTTCAGTTTATTTCTCCCCACAAACGCCATCTCTCGAATATATAAACGCAATACTATCAGCTAGGGCTGCACGATATATCGTTTCAGCATCGTCATCGCGATGTACGCATGCTCAATAGTGAAGCAAGGCAAATGAGCTCAAAACACCTCATGCTACAGCTTTTTGCTGCTTGGTACAAATGGGAAACTCACACGGTGCTAATTTTCCATCACTAATCTAGAAGGGAATTCTGTCTGATATAACATAATATACTCCGATTTAATACTTGGAACTTTGTAATTTCTCGCTCCGTTTGGACAAATGATACATCGACGTGTTCATCCGCTTGTCGGCTAGTGACGCGCGGATCGCAGTTGTATCCGCGGATCGGGTGGGCCGAGTCATAAAAATTATCGGTCCGATTAATAGTGGATGGTTTGCGGGTGGGTGAAATGCATATTTAATGAGGAAACTAATGTAACCGGTTATTTTCTTGCCGGGTGCGGGATTCGATACGGGGTGTACTGCACCACAAGGCGACATCACTAACCGCTCGACTAAAGGGTCAGACCCGTTAGCTAGGGGCTAACGTGTCTTATTAATAGTCTTATTAGTAGTTTACACTACTAATAACGTTTTCTAAAATGTGAACAATTTATGCCTCGTTTTTCGTCAGGCACGAATTAGCAGATAAGAGTCATTGCGCCAATTGCGGCAGAAATAAGGCATAGTAAGGAATAGTAATATAGGGAATGAGATGAGATTGAGCCAAGAGCCTGGGTCTTTTCCCTGGCTGTTTTTAATGGATGTTACTGAGCGCTTCATTGGACTTTAAGAAGTAATTTGAATGAGTGAGGGGCTTAATTATGTTGTGCTTCTCTTCATCTCAACAGTATCCACTGAAACTAGGTGCACATATGCCTCTCTTGTGACAGAATCAGGTGGGTGAGAATGCAGTGATGTGTTTTGTCAAATAGATCACCTTCTCAATCCTTCAAATTGAGCTCTTTTGTTGGACAAGGGTGCAAAAGCACAGCTGGTTGGGGTTTTTTTTGGGGGGGGGGTTCCCCCTTATTTCCTCCCCAATTGCATCTGGCCAATCACCCCACTCTTCCGGGCCGTCCTGGTCACTGCTCCAGCCCCTCTGCCGATCCAGGGAGGGCTGCAGACTACCACATGCCTCCTCCAATACACGTGGAGTCGCCAGCCGCTTCTTTTCACCCGACAGTGAGGATTTTCGCCAGGGGGACGTAGCGTGTGGGAGGATCACGCCATTCCCCCCAGTTCCCCCTCCCCCCGACCAGAAGAGACGTTAGTGCAGCGACCAGGACACCCACCCACATCCAGCTCCCCCCCCCCAGACACGGCCAATTGTGTCTGCAGGGACGCCCTACCAAGCCGGAGGTAACATGGGGATTCGAATTGGCGATCCCCGTGTTGGTAGGCAACGGAATAGACTGCCACGCCACCCAGACGCCCACAGCTGGGTTTTTATATTGCTAATCTGAGGTGCATGTAAAACGCTTGTGCCGTAACAATGAGTTACACATATTAAACTTTGGTTCTCAAAAAAAAATGTAAAGTTTGAAATATCATTGTGAGTTGTTCCTAATTTTCATTCTTCACTTCCTCTACAGATTCAAAGTTGACGTTCGAGATCCACAGTCACACTCCTATTCATTACATGTTTGATATCAACCTTCTTTTATAGTCTCATTTTGAATTAAAACTGCCTTCTCGCTTCTCTTCTGGGCTCGTTTTATCTTTGTGACATTAGTAAAATGGCTGTAGCAGTCCCTGTGATAGCCCGTGGTAGCTGGTTTAGCAGCAGGTTTCCAAGATGAATCTTCGCACTGCCTCCTAAGCTACAAGACCCCCCCACTTCCAACATCTTTCTATAGAAACACGAGTTAATACATTTTTCCCATCCTGTGTCTGTAGAAGGAATGATGGGTCCATGGGTCCAAACCAAGTCTCTAGCTTCTTTTAAATCGCGTCTTTACTCCCTTTGTAACCTTGTTTTAGAAAAGCGCTATATATATAATTTTTTCTCAACTACATGCATACAGCATTCCATTTCTTTTTATAGATGTGATGTTTGCTAGCAAACATGGATGGATACAAGAGTAGTCTAGTGGGTGGCTCGTTTTTATGATGTTATGCTCGTCATCTTTACAAAATGATTTGACCTCAAATTTGCGAAATCAGATTTGAAAAGCTCACAAAGAAATGTTTGAGGACATCAGTAACGTTATCACAGAGGATTTAAGTTCTCACGTAAAAAAATTAAGAATGACAGTAAGGACTACCTCTACAATACTGACATTTTTGTGTTTTTATCAAGCTGAACAACAAAGTAGGGACCGTTAACTTGTGATAATTCCTCTAGCTGTTTTTGCGGTAGCCTGGAATTTCAGGGAATGTGATTTTAAAATCCCCAAATCCAATATGTCATGACAAGCAAGTACAATGAAGTCAAGTCAGTTTTAATGTGCAAAATGACGAAAGGTGAATACGAAATGTTGCGTTTTAGTCTGCGTTTACGACGCAAATCTGTTTTTATTTGAGCTTCTGTGACAGTAAAATGTGGTTGTACATTTCAAAATGTTTAATACAAACTACACGTGTTTGTGCGATCTTTGAGTTCACTCATTGATTTAATAACGGATTGAGGCATTTAACCCAATCCGGCACTTTTCCAAGCACACTATTGGATGATAACTACAAATACGTCATGCGAGTCGAACCCCAAACATAGCTGCCTGCTCTCTTTGCCAGGAAAAAGTAACTTGGACAAAGCTACCAATAAACAAAAAATGCGCAAGTATGAGTGGCATTTTTTTCCCCATCTGTTGAAAGCCATAGACGTTAACAAAAAATTGGGTCCTCCCCTGATAGGGATCGTCTAAATATACGAAATCTCCGATTGGCCCACCGCCTATCAATGGGGATTATAAATAAGGGTTAGTCAAGAATAGCTGATTTACCTATTATTCTGCTGGGTTAGTGCAAACAGACCACATCAATTCACAAACTGGGAATATCTTTAAAATTCATATTCTGTAATATCTCTGGCAAAAGAACGTCGAAAGAGATGAACTGTTGAGATGCCCTATAACTAAGCAGGACAAAAACCACCTCATTTCTCTTCAACCGGGACCACATTTCCTCGGTCTATGGACTCATTGCTCACAGTCACCATCGTCCACAAGGCCTGTTGGACCACACAGTCAAACATGCAGCAGCAAACCAATTGGGTCCAGGGCCCAGTGTCATGCTCACCGTTGTGAGTATGTGTTACAATGCATACATAGATGGAGGCCCACTGCGCTGCCTGATGCCAGCAAGCAGGAAGCAGAAGGAGCTGGGGACAAATGAAGGTTGAAATTACTACATTATGACAATGCTGTCACAAGACAACATTTGCAGCAGTCTGTAAATAGTTAGGCCTACTACAGAAATACAAGGTTAGTCGATTAATGGGGTAATAGTCTTTAAGAAAACACCATGGGTCAGCAATCTGGCCCCATTCACGATGTACTGATTCACTATCGTTGTGATTATTAGTCACCTTCTAGTGCATGAGACTACAATCAAGTTATCCCGAAGGCTTTCATGGCCATGCCACCTCACCAGCGATCAAAGATCAGCACTCTTCTTTTGAGGCTTCATTATCGTGGCCAGAGACTCATCACAGTATGCACTGTGTGAAGACTTGAACACTTTTACCCTGATCCTAAATTACAGCATGTCTGGACATCATAACAGTGAAATTAACACCTGGGGAATTGGCTGATCTTGTCTCCTCTGTGCTAGGGGAATAGTTAAAAATAAATATATTAATATAAAAAACATCCAGTATAGCCCACTCACCCCCAATCTCTATAATGAGGCAACGCATGCATACACACAAGCACACATTTCATGGTTTTGCATTTAGCAACGTTTCTCAAGTCTGAGTTCAAAGTCAGACTCCCAGACACATTTAATGATATTCACTTGAGAATACACGGACATCCATCAGCACATAATGCCACATTTGTTCCCAATTTTCCCCATTCACCCAAGAATTCAAAGAAAGCCCTAAAAAGAGAGGTTTGAAGGTGACCTTTTCATTCAGGTTGTCAGTTGCTCTACAAAATTATCTAGCTAAGTACTTACAGAATATGGAGCTTTTTGTACAACATGATAAGAGACCTGTATGCTACTACTTGTAATTTGCTTACTGATAACCCAGTCCCTTGTCATCTATAAAGCACCATTGTTCCCCAACCAAAACCAACATAATGTCCATCACCACTCTGATAGTTAAAACTAAAGGAGAACATGCAAAGTGAAGGGTTTCAAAGTGCAGGTGAGTGGGCCAATACAACATGCCCTCAGTGCAGTTATGTAGCACTTAATAATTATAATTAATCACCAATAGGATTAATGTTATTGTGATCTATAACAAAACCTGGACAGAACTGGACAAAATAATATCTGGGTACTGATTGACCATGGGCAGAACCTGTCTGTACTGAAGGGGGTGGGAGGCACTGAAATCAAAAGGTCATTTACACACTGGAGCAAACTGCTGTGGTTAGACTTGTTCTGCAAGTTAAAGGTTATGGGGTTGACCACCTCAACAGCCAGTCTCCATCCTTGTCAACATGTCCTTGAGCACGAGTGATGACTGTGACTCCCTAACCGCTTCAGTCATGTTGCGCCTGTGTACTGATGCCTCTGGTAACAACGTGGGGGAAGGTTACATATAAGAGTGTTGATGAAAGGAAATTAGAGAAGTATCAGACGGAGGACACATTACATAATATGTAGTATTTCAATATGGTGTTCCTCATACTTAAAATTCAACACTTTGTTACTGAATTGCTCTACAAGGTCCCATTTTCCTCTTGAACGCCACTAATCAAGGTCTTAAAACATGTATGTTGCTCAATGTACCACCAGGTATTCTATAGGCTAACACTGCATTTTTAATCAGCATGCCTTGTTGCTCTCTTGTGTTCAGCACTTAGTAATTTGTGAACATTTTATCTTGTCGCTTTGTGAAACCAAACACCACTGACAGAGCCAAATCACTCCAAGACATTTAGTTGGCCAGCAGAGCGGAACCAACAAATGCTTTTGAGGTCCTCTTGCAGCTTGCACCAGTCAGTATATGCTGTGTTACTATGTGCAAGTTGTCAATATGTCACTGCACCGACATTACCTAAACAAATTCCTTTAGATTTACTACACCTTGCAGCTAAATTGATCCAGGCTGTCAGCAAATGCTAAAGCATTACAAGTTTAAATCAACAGTGAACTGTGCCATTTAAAGAAACAAAGATGTGTGCATTTCAAGACAGGACAAACACCTAGAGCAAAACCATTTTAGATGCAGATGCATCCAAATATAAACCCCCACTTCCAACAGTGGGAAACAAAAAGGGGCACCTTGAGAATCAATGTTACGTTTCAAACACTGGGTTAATCTATTCTTTTAAACGTATACCCTCTGCTCCTAACTTCAGAAGATGTGTCACCACTGCATCCTGTGGGATAACACCACCACCACATTTTCACACTGTCTGTGCCAGCTATGGTCAATGGAAGACTAAAAGGGCATCTACCAAGGTTTAGTCTATATGCTTAAAAAAAAACAAAAAACAAAACCTGTAGGTGGTGGCCATGAAATCCCCCCCCCCCCTCTATCTGCTAGCAGCTGTTCGAGGTGATGTAAGCACAGTCAGGGTTACCCACACAGTGATCATGTAAGCAGGGGTGTGAGGGGTTCTCCTACCTGTGTAACCTGCAATCCAGCCCCAAGAGGACACCATAGCAAGCATCCATTTGAACATTATTCCTTCAATTTGCCAGAAAGTAGGACCGTCCCATAGTCTCAGTGGCTGGAGAAGGAGCAAGTATAAGCAGTAGGAAGGGATGGCCACACAGTTGTTAATGAACATGAACACGAAACGAAGCAGGGAGCTCAGCAGGACCCAGCCCAGATTGCGGGCGCCGTCCAGGAGATGTGCCATCCTGATGCACGCCGCCGTCTGCAAAGACACAGCAGGTGTTAGCGTCCATTTATATTTTCAGACTCCGCACAAGTCGCTCGTTCACAAGGACAAAAAAAGCAAACAACAATAATAAACGAGGCATGTGTGCACTAGCTACAAACGATCGGCTCAAAGAAGGAGCCCCAAAAAACCCCCCAGATCACGTTATGTCACGCCACTCTCAAAAAGCAGCGCTCCGCTATACAGCAGAGGAAAGGCGGCGATGTAGCAGAATGAATCCACCCCCCCACCCACCCCCACGCAATTGTGCAGTGGAGGCACTTACCGCATCGAACAACCTAAAACAAAAAAGATTAGGATGCGCGATCGACAAATTAATTCTAAATTGCGATCCGTTACTAGCGGCTGCCCGCTAGCTAGCTAGCTAACCGCATATAGCCGCCGCTAGTTCGCGTGCGACGAGAGGTCCATAAAAGGCACGGGACGCGAGCCGAGTCGCGCAGTCGGCGCGCTCGCTTGGCGTTCAAAGCTAGATTAGCAAAACGGGAACAGGTTAGTTAGTTAGTTAGTAGCGAGGCGGGACAATTGGCGAAGCACCGTGTGCAACAACACACTCAAACGGGCGTGTGTGCGCGTCGGAGGGCGGCTGGCAAAAAGGCAGCGTTTTTCCAAATCGGGGGGGTACCGAAACCTGGCCGAATAACGAGCGAACCCCGAACAAGACCGGGTCATTCCGCCCATTTTATCCAGGATATAGCCTGATCCTGAAAAAAAAACAACAGAAAAAGTCTTCGCTGATGAATCTGGCGTCAACTCACCCGACTCGTGTGGCTGAAGCGTCCAAGGACAGCGGAGGCGTCTGAGAGATGTATCGCACCGCCAACCTCAGCCGGTCAAGTTAGCGATTTCGGTAGCTAACATGTTAAAACCTTCAGTCTCGATCGGAAGTTCGAGGCAATTGCTGAGAATAAGGAGCCTGTGCGATATAAACGTTGATTCCGCCTGTTCACATAGTGCTGCTCGGACAGCATGAATTCGGGGTTTGCGTGTGTGTGGGTGAGGGGATTGGGGTGGTTGGAGGTGGTGGTGGTGGGGGGTAAGGACCTCGGCTCGCTAGCTACCCAGCAAGCGACAGCACTTCGTCGGATCCATCTCAGTCATCAAAGCCGCCGGGATCATTTCAGCCGTGCAACATCATCGAGTAAGCTAGCGAGCGGTGTTATTAGCGCACACCAGCGAGACGACGCGGGCCCGCTTGCAAAGACCGCCGGCAAGCCAGCTATGCCAAAGCTATATCCTATATATCAACATACATTAACATAATATGCACGCCGTGTCAGACGCGAGGGAGCCCCGAGTTTCGTGCGCGGTCTCGTGTCATGTCCTCGCCTCCTCACGCAAGCCGTCGTTACGGAGCGAGGAGGTCGATGGAGGGAGACGGGTTAGCCGTTAGCCTCGGAGCTAACTGGCGCTGAGTGCGCAGGCTCCCTGGTGTCCGGCAGACCCCAATGCTGCGAGCGTTATCGCCGGTTCTGATACGGGGATTTTATCTTCGGAGGTAATCTGGATTCACTCCCGTTTTTTTTGTTGGCTGTGTGAAAACAAAACTCCTGGATCCGCCGTCGACATCTGTGTCTGCCTTTACTGCTTAGACATCGTGATGCTTTGTGTTCTTTTAATCCCGAGAAACAGGAGCGTGGACACAATCAGTTCGGGTAAGTCCCTCACAGACGCGGGTTGAAACCAATGGAACCTCCAGAGCAGGGGCGGAGCCAGACATTGTAAACATTCAGGGTTTAGCCCAAAACTGGGGGGGGGGGCAGGGATATGCTCCCCGGGGGAGACACCCCCTCCCCCCATTTACGGCAGTTTTGCGCACTATTTTTCAAGCCATTTGGAATCATAGAAATCCTATAAACCTGTACACTGTGTAAACTACGAATAAGACACGTTAGTCCCTCGCTAACGAGTCTGACCCTTTCACCGAGCGGTTAGTGATGTCGCCTTGTGGTGCAGCACACATCGTATCGAATCCCACACCGGGCAAAAAAATAACCAGTTACAATTATTTGGGAAAAACGTGATAATTCCCCCGGTGGGGGATAGAGCCAACATCTTATTTTGTATCTACTTGTTTTCCAACTGTCTTCGTCATTCGGAAACCATAACACAACAAATGTAGAGGATGACTAATTTTCACTCTCGCCACCTAAAAAGAAGCAAAACTCGTCTAACGTTCTTATTTTCAAGTTGCACAACGTGCAGGGTAGGAATTTGGCGTAACCCCCATTGGTCATCTTGAAACCTGTTTTTGTCATGCCATGGTGACGTGGAGTTCACAGGATGAACGTTTAGCTGAAAAATCTGCTACATTTGGATCCATGCTATTATAATCGGGCCTGTTCTAATTGCAAATCAAGGATCCCAAACATTGCCAAATAAATGTGGTCTTCAATAATCTGAACTGAATGAGGCCAATAGAAGAACATTTGCTCAAAATAAATTAGATTTCTGTAGGGAATGGCATAAACAACACGGGCATGGCTATGTTATTATTTTACGGTACTCTATTTGTCCACACGGACATGATACACATGTAACAGGTTATTTTCTTGCCCGGTGCGGGATTCGATACGGGGGGCCCTGTACCACAAGGCGACATCACTAACCGCTCGGCTAAAGTGTCTTACTAATAGTTTACACACATATTTTTAGATTCAGTGTGATTTACACTTTCCAAGAATACAATTATTTCCGGTGTCTATTGCAAATAAGCATCCATAAATCTGCTTAGAAATCAGAGGGGGGGGGAGAAGCTCCTTAAAACTTTAGAACCTGCTTGGAAGTCGTCACGTTTCGAAGTTTTCTTCAGTATCAAAGTAGTAATCCAGTGATAGTTGTCAGTACATTCGATGGAACATAGCAAGTAGGAACCTATAATAGCGAATTCGGCACACTTAGTTCCCACGACCCTGAGAGCAGTTTGGATGATGGATGGATGGATGGATAAACAAATATTGGCTAAAAAAAACGGGGCTCGTGTAGCTGTATGTTAATTTAGGTTGGCGCTAGAGTGGATTGGCTGGAGGGACGCTCTCCCTGTGATTGGTTGTTTCGCTGTATGCGCTGTCAACCAGAAACAACATACACTGCAACTGTTAACTAGTTTAACTCTGCCTCCTGCTGATCTTTGATTGTACTGCATCATCCAGAGACTTGACACCTTACAAGCCCTAAAAACAGAACAAGACACTAAAGGAGAAAATGGGCAGGAGTGTCGCATTATGTTATGCTGCAGATTTTTGCTTTTTTTTTTTTTGTTTTGCTGAGAAGTAATGCAAACACGATCGTTCAAAATAAACGATATCCAGATCGAAAAATCAGTTCAAGAACTCATACAGTGCACGACATTACAATGAAATTTGGTCTTTTAATTGTTAAAAAATATATACAAGTTAAACAGAATTGTGAAACATGAAGGAAGCATTCACTAGAAGCGGGCGAACACATTTCTCTGTGGAGCAGGTTGGGCTCCGGCTTGCTGCTGCAGCTGGTGACGGAGCTGCTGGGAGTAAGGGTCCTCCAGAGATTTGACGGACACTGTTGTCTTGGGACCCGTCTTCCATTCAATGCCGCTATCATCTACCACGGAGGCCTCTACGGTGACAGAATGAGTGCCCAAGATGGAGAAATTAAGCAGGAACTGGGTGCTGAAGTAGTCATTGTGGGGTTCGACACGCTGCTCAATCTCATTGGTCTTGGTGTCCAGCGGAATCTGAGAGGTCAGAAATACAGTAAACATGAGAAATTCATAGTGTTTACTGCCATACTTAAATGGCAGCAGTAAAGCCTAGGTTTCCAGTTCAAACCCAATAAAACAGTCACGTGTACTCTCAGCACCCTAAACCTGAAACCACTAAACTCATGCTTGCTCACTTAGGATGCTTTCACACCGGAGCTGTTTGGTCCGTTTTAATCAAACCCTGAAGCGTTTACCCCCTTGGTGCAGTTTGTTTGGGCAGGTGTGAACACAGCAATTGCACTCGGGTACTAACTAAAACAACTGGACAGACCTTGTTGAAGAGGTGGTCTTGGTCCAGTCACAAACGAACTCTGGTACGGTTCATTTGTGGTATGAACATGATCCAACCCAGATTCGACCCAACTGCAGGCAGCATTTCATTTTTTTTTTTGTTGTTGATTAAACCAGCTCCTGTTACCCGCTGCACTGTGCATTATGGGCTGAGGACAAGCTTTGTCAACACAGAATAGGGCGACTGAAGGTAGCACATCTTCGTGTAATATGGAGCAACACATTGTTCTCCAAACATTGCCTCAAGGTGAGTTCAAACGTGCCATTCTGCTCGCATATTTTGGCTTGGTCATATGGCATAAACGATAACTCCGATTATGAACAAATGCCAGTTCTGCCGATGGCCCGTTTTGGATAGCTATCCCGGAAGAAAGAGAAACTCTCCATTTTCTACCTGCCAACCCCATGAGACTTCTGACCAATGAACGGTGTGACAGCTCCCACATGGCTTTTGTTAATGAAATTTGGTTCACTTGAAATTTTGACGTATGAAAACAAACTGATCCAATGGGAAAATGCAACATACAGCAACTCATCCACTGATTTGGACCAAAGCAAACGGACTATAGGTGTCAGAATGCCCTTACTGTAAGTTGATAAGAATGTTTCCTTAATGACTTTAATGTAAATATAAATTTAACCAAAATATACCCGTCATAACTAGGAACTACAGACCAAGTGGCAGTCTCGCTTGGCAAGCAGACCTACTGGCATAAAGACGGAATAAAGACCACAAGTCCCGGACTCTTGTCTAGCGAGACTGACCCCCTCAAAACACCTATCAGAATGAAGATAGATTTTGTATTTACATTCTGTGAATTTGGATGATGCTGTTTATCTTGAGGGAAATAGAATGAGTGCCACAGCAGAATAATTTCTGAGATCATTAAAATTACAAATCAATCAAATGTGAGATATGAAAGAGAAAATCGTACCATGTTCCTAGAATGATGAGATGAGAAAAAAACACAATTTTTGTAGGACAATCGAAAAAAGGATAGATACCTTATAGTCAGAGCCGGTCTTACTCTGGAGAACGGAAGTGACATTGAGACAAACTGACTGGATCTTGCGGAATAGCCCTGGGGTCGAGCCATGCTGCACCACTCCCTCCACTTTAAGGGTCAGCTGTTGACTGCTCTGCACTGGGATTGGTTCACTCGGTGTTCGTGGGGATGGAGAGAGGGCAAGCTGGAAAAATGAAAACATCAATATCAACTGATAGAATTGAGACACAAACCAACAAACCACACTTAAAGACAGATTCAAAACAGAGAGAAAATGGGATACTTCAATTCACTCACTATATTTCCCTCCATAGCTGGATCTACAATGAATGCCACACAGCTGTAGGATAGACTAGCTATCGATGGTCTAGTCCCCTGAACCCCAATAAGCGGCCCGCGAGAGCCAAATGTCTGGCCCGCGCCGACCCATTGGCACTAACGCACCTGTCATAACGTGAAATAAAGTGTGCAACATGTGATATAAAATTGCTTGCTGCTCTACTTTATTTTGACCTCACCCCACACCGTACACTTGACCTATGCCGTAGAGCAAATGTAGATGTAAGACGTACTCCGGGCTCTCTGCGGTCCTTGACTAGACAGAGCCACTCACCAGCTAAGTCACAGATAATCAATAACTGTCCTAAACCAAGAACATGGCTTGCACGAAAAAGCGGAAAGTCGACCAGGAAAACCGTCAGTTTAAATCTGACTGGACTGACAAGTTTTATTTTACGGGACCATGCCAATGCCAAACCGACATGCATGCAGACCGTAGCTGTCTGCAAAGTAGATGATCTCAAGCGGCACTTCAACACTATGCATGCTGCCAGTTTTAATGCCAACTACCCTACAAAATCAGATCACCGCAAACAATAGCAAATATGATAACAGCATACATGCACTCCAGTTCTACTATCTGTAAATCAATATCGGCATGAGAAGAGTGCAACATCTGCATCGTTGCGTGTTTCATGGGACCTTACTAAAGCTAAGAAGCCATTCATTGATGCTGAGTTGATTAAAACGTGTGCAATTGATATGGCTGGCAGAGTTTTAAGTCACGAGCCCCAAACATTACACAGTTCAAGAAGAAGTACAAAGGTCTGACCTTCAAGAGATATAGGGGGATGAAGAGTTGTGTTTAACTGTTAAAAGTTTTACTTATCTCCAAACATTCCTAATTACATTTTTTCAATTTCCTTTATATGACACTGAGTGGATATCTGGGTTGGTATATATATATATCTTTTTTTGTTATATATATCTTTTTTTCCCTTTCTATAATGTATAGTAGCTGAATTAACTTAAGAGTAGGTGAGAAGGGGTAGGGGGGGAAAAGTGTATACTTGCGCCTACTCCTTTTCAAGCATATAACAATCTGATCATTGATGTATACGGAGTTTGTTCACTGAGTTTGATTTGTGGATTTGTTGATCACTTCATATTATTGGCAATGGATTACCTGTACGTTATATCTTGCTTGTTTACATGTTTGAAATAAATCATCACCATTCATTCATGATGAAGAAAAACAAGAAAATGGTTGTGGAGCTATTAAAGCAGGTGCCATTGTCGGCTAGCACAGCAACAAGAAGAGCGCAACTTTTAGCGGAACTTTTTGATGGGAAGACCTTTTGGGAAGAGCTAGTTTGTTTGCTTCCTCAGCCTGGGTGCACAACTGGGGAAATCATCTTTAATGAAATAACAGTTCTTTGAGAAGAATGGCTTGGATGTGAGCAAAATTGTGTCCGTTGTCACTGATGGGGCTGCGTCAATGGTGGGACAACACAAGGGCTTGGTAAGCAGGCTTGCTGCTGTTAACCCAGTGCTCTTAGCGTTTCATTCACAAATCAGTGTTGTGCGCTAAACTGTGTGGGGACATGCAAGAGGCAATGGATACTGTGACGAGGGTAAATTTCGTTCGCGAGAGTTCTAGTCTGCAACATCACCTTTTCAGAGCATTGCTGGGGGAAATGTCAGTGGGAACACAAGGATCTTTTGCAGCATAATGAGGCTCGCCGGCTGAGCAAAGGTCGTGTGTTGGAGAGGGTGTGCAACCTGCACATTGAGCTTGTGTCATATTTATCTGGACTGTGGAGCCAAAAAGCCCAAGAATATCAGAGGTTTTTAAGCGACAATAAAGTGATGGCATACCTATTTTTTGTATGACATCATGTCTCATCTAAATCACCTTAATCTTCAATTACAAGGCAAGAACCACACTGTTGCAGATGTGCAAGGCAGATGAAGTTTTCTGATCAAAGCTCAACCTTTTGGAAAGAGACTTTCACGGGAGAAAGTTGCACTTTCCATGTCTGCGGGAGCATTCCGAGAAGAACGAAATGTGTGAGGGTTCAGGGATGAAGGATTTCGTGATGAGCCTGGCAGAAAACTTCCAAGTAATAATTTGAAAGCTCCTCTAAACTCTCAGGTGTTCCTGAGACAGCCATTCTCCATTTCAGCTGACGGCCAGTGGACTGCAGAGGCCAAAACGCTGGTGCTTTCCACAGATGAGGCAACTCTTCACATGGAGATCTTGGGAGATGGGAACATCTGATTTGCTCAAAGCACAACACAAGGATGTTGGGGTGAGTGACTTTTGGATCAACATGGTTCCCCAAGCTCGATTTAAAAACATGAGAGCTATTGCAATGCTCCTACTCACAGTTTTCCCCTCCACATACATATGTGAATCATCATTTTCTTCAATGAACTCAATCAAGAACCACAAACTCTCCAATGCACATCTTGGCCAGTGCCTCAGGCTTGCCACAACAGAATACAGACCCAACATCAGATGGGTTGCCTCGTCCCATCACTCTCACTGATTGGTGAATGAACATCCATTTATTTCTGTCCATCATTAAATGGTTGGTTTTGGACTTATTTTGTTTCAAGAGTGCATTTTTTTTTCTTGTGTGACCCTCAACACAGGCTTTAAGAATCCCTTTAAGAATCCCTAAATTACTAGTACCACCACCATTACTAATAAATATTATTATTATTATTATTATTATTATCATCATCATCGTAATAGCAGCAACAACATCTGCACATAAACAGCTTTTGCTGGCGCAATGGAAACCCCCCCGGACGTTTTGGCTCTTGGCTTGGCATGCATGACATGATTTGGCCCTTGGGGAAAACTAACTGGGGAACCCTGGTCTAGTCCATAGTATGCCTTACACTCTCCCTTTGCACACTGAATGAGAATCGAGTGTAACCATTTGAAACATCTATGCCAGCATGTACTGGCATAGATGGTTGTCACAGTGTCCCTCCACCAACGTCACACAACAGAATGTTGTATGTGTTTTCTGTGCTTACAAATACTCTTGACATGTTACCTTAATGCTGGTTGACTGGAGCTTTTGGAAGAAGTACCTCTGGAAAGACAATGGCACTTTGAGCAAAGCTATGACAGCGTCACAGAGACATCCTGTGTGCTGAACAAAAATGGAAACAAAAAGATTACCTTTTTATTTCATTACACTTTAAACGTTTAACCGAATCTCTTTTCTTAAGTGACTTGTATAGGGTGTAACAGCAGAACAAGCTTAACCTATAAAATTCTCCATTCTCAGTTGACCATCTGTCATAAACAAGAGCCCTTTGATAAAGACATATGCCCTGCAGCACAACTGTCTAAATTACAAAACATATGCAAAACTGGTATGCTGTGTTGACCTCACCAGGTACGAGACAGGGGGATGCTTCTTGCTGAGACTTTCCACTTCCTCCAGCACACGGTGGAAGACTGACATCATCCGTCTCTCATATTCACTCTCCGTCTGGACCGTCCCCAGGGCGCCATACTCCTGAAAACTAGATGATAAGAATGGAGAGGGACAATACATTTTAATCACATATTGGCCTGGGAAATGGTTCAGGGAAACCGTTTTACTATGAATCATATCCGGTATAGATACATATATTTATTTAGGCGGGCAGACCCCAAGGGTTATTGCCTGTTTGTTTTCACTGTCTGTTTTGTTTGTTACCCGAGGCTGAGGCGAGGCAGGGGGTGGGGAGTGGAGGTATAAAAAAAAAAAAAAAAAAAAAAAAAAAAAGAAGTGAGCATTGTGCTTCTGCCTCTCTCTTTTTTTTTTGTAAATTTTTATTCTATACTACTGATGCTCTATTGAAAAAAATTCCCAGTTGATGAATTGATGTCAACGAAGACGACT
The DNA here is from genome assembly GCF_029633865.1 of Lampris incognitus. Lineage (NCBI taxonomy): Eukaryota > Metazoa > Chordata > Actinopteri > Lampriformes > Lampridae > Lampris > Lampris incognitus. The sequence continues at coordinate 15,712,798 of NC_079225.1, read as the reverse complement.
TTGCTCTGTAAAGTGTTCAACGCTGAACTCATCTGGCACGGGAGTTCAACAGTAATGCACCAACACATTGGAGCAGCATTTGTTAGCGAGCTGTTTAAATGTTAATTAAATTAAAAGGAGCTTGTGGGTGTCCGGGTAGTGTAGCTGTCTATTCTGTTGCCTACGAACACGGGGATCGCCGGTTCGGATCCCCATGTTACCGCCGGCTTGGTCGGGCGTACCCTACAGACACAATTGGCCGTGTCTGCGGGTGGGAAGCCGTATGTGGGTATGCGTCCGGGTCGCTGCACTAGCACCGCATCTGGTCAGTCGGGGCGCCTGTTTGGGGGGGAGGGGGAACTGGGGGGGAATAGCGTGATCCTCCCACACGCTACGTCCCTTGGCAAAACTCCTCACTGTCAGGTGAAAAGAAGCGGCTGGCGACTCCAAATGTATTGGAGGAGACATGGTAGTCTGCAGCCCTCCCTGGATCGGCAGAGGCGGTGAAGCAATGACCGCGATGGCTCGGAAGAGTGGGGTAATTGGCCAAGTGCAATTGGGAGGGAAAAAAAAGGGGGGGGGGTTAAAAAGAGTTTTTCGTAATACCTTGAGTTAAGCAAGCCCTTTGTCCAAATCCTATGGCTGAATAGAGCAATAACATAACATTACAGCCAAAATTGCAGGCCATTATTTTTGCACCGTCAAACCAATGGGCTACCTGTCAAACTGAATGGTAGGGTCAGGAAAAAAAACAGGAAACAGGAGCCTGCATTCTGCAACATGAAGAGAAACAACACTGTGCAAGTACACAGAAAGGAAGACAAGCAGCTCGACCTGTCGCCCCTGGCTCTTTCCTCTTGTTCTCTGCTCCATGATGCCGGGCTGTCTTTGGAGTCCATCCAAAAGTTTAGCCAGGCATGGCAGCATGCACAGGGGAGCCTCTGCAAGTTATTTCTGATTTTTAGAATAAAAAAACTAATTTAATGCTTGAAGTGGAGTTGGCACTTATACAACTCTCACCTGACTGCCTGGGGATCCAGTATCAGAGCCTCTATTACATGGGAGACAAGCAGGCAGCTCTGCTGTTGTCTGGACATACAGTTAAGGACATACACATAGCAGTAAAGAGGACATGGCTGTAGAAAAAAAAAGACAATAAGCAATAGGGATAAGAAACATCCATTCACGTTTAAAAGGATACAGTTCCACATTACGAAGGGTGGCATAGTCAGTGTCAAATGATGACTGGTGTAGGTCAGCGTAGCATGCAGCAAGCCTCCTAAACTCTTCCATGGACAACTTCATCTGAAAGGAGTACAAACAGAGAAGGACACTCATTAATAGCAGTGACACTGAAGTGTGCTACGTTTGAATTGATTTCCCAATTTCGATGGAACAGGCACCAAATGCTGGCAATTTAGCAGTCCTCGGCAGTGAATACCTGCATGGAGATGCGTCCACAGCGCTGGAGCTCATTGCCGGATGTGAGGGCAACAGTGGTGGCGATGGCGGGAGGAGGGCTGGTTTTCAGGCTGTTGCAGGTACAAATGAGCTGTGAGAGAGCTTGAAGGGTATCAATACGCAGTTTCACAAACTCACATTGGAAAGTCAACGGACTTAGGGGAGTGCTGGCAGCCTGGAGGGAGAAATGATAACCAAGAATCACTGAAATGCAATAAGAAGAAAGGTAAGAGAAAGAACAAATAAAAAGGTGCAAATTGTTCTGATGCTTATATATGTATATGTGTGTTAATGTGTATAGTGTGTGTGTGTGTGTGCGTGTGCGTGTGCGTGTGTGCAACCATGTTAATTGAGCATATGGGTTGCTAACATATTCAATTTGCATACCCAGACTCATCGCTGCAGAGCATCAATAGATTTATGTATTTTGTATCATGGAGGATTATGTGGGGAAACAGTGGGCAGTTACTGACCGTGAGGGAGGCAATGCCTTTCTGGTAAGAGCGGAGAGCCTCAGCGATGGCGCTCATGGCGGCACTGTAGTCTCCGTCCCCCACATGACTGAGGCACTGCTCTGCCTGGGAGAACTCTTTCAGGCTGTTTAGCCAGAAATAGAAGTGCTCGGAAGCCACACGAGTCCGCAGACTCTGGTACAGCTCGCTAGAGAACTCATGACATCCCTGCAGAGCAAAGAAAACAGTTTATGGGTACAGCCCATCTTACGGGTTGGGTTATATGAAAACAAACAGCCTGCTACATAGAACCTGCTCCAAATAGCTTGGATTTTCTTAAGAAATTATTTTTTTATAGTGGAGCTTTATGAGGTCTCTGAAAAGACTTTAAATGATAATTCCTGTTTTTTGGTTTTTTTGGTTTTACATCCAGGTTCTTATTTTTGTGGTTTTAGCCATTGTGCATATTGATCACTATATCGTTTTACTCAACAGCTTCATTGTGGAGAGATTTTGGATACGGGACCACAGCTATAGACAGCTTTACGATGTATTTCTATGTGAAAACCAAAGTTTAAACTAAAATTTATTATCCAAAATGTCCAATATTATCAATGGTTCATCACACTGCTGAGCTACTTTCTGGTTGAACTTGCGGTAACAACCAGCCTATACTTACCGTAAGTGTAGTAACCACTTATAAACTACCAAGTCAGCGCAACTGAGAGGTCAAAGATAATGGGAAATCATGTGCACAATCTAACCGAGGCACAAGATTTTTTTTGTTGATGAAAGGACATGTTTAAGGATCGTATTCCATGGGGCGTCCAGGTAGCGTAGTGGTCTATTCCGTTGCCTACGAACACGGGTATCTCTGGTTCAAATCCCCGTGTTACCTCCAGCTTGGTCAGGTGTCCCTACAGACACAATCGGCCGTGTCTGCAGGTGGGAAGCCGGATGTTGAAATGTGTCCTGGTCGCTGCACTAGCGCCTCCTCTAGTCAGTAGGGGTGGCTGTTCAGGGGGAGGGGGGGAAACTGGGGGGACTAGCGTGATCCTCCCACGTGCTACATCCCGCTGGCGAAACTCCTCACTGTCAGGTGAAAAGAGGCGGCTGGCGACTCCACATGTATCGGAGGAGGCATGTGGTAGTCTGCAGCCCTCCCTGGATTGGCGCAGGGGGTGGAGCAGCGACCGGGACAGCTCGGAAGAGTGGGGTAATTGGCCAAGTACAATTGGGGAGAAAAAGGGAGGGGAAAAAAAAAAAGGCTCGTATTCCGTGGCATCGTAAAACAGCATTATAAAGCCATGGCGAGCATTGGGTCCATGTCAAATATCTCAAAAATGATGCCAGTGAGTAAAATGATGTCATAACTGATATGCACAATGGAAAAAAAAACCTACAAAAATGAGACCCAGGTTGTAAAAAAACAAAACAAAATCATCCTTCAGGAAGAGAATACCGTATTAGTAATGTGTTGGTAATTTTTAGGTGAATGACATGGACTATGAAGGCTAAGAGACACCAGATATAGACAAACAATATGCACTACCTGTCTTGTCTTCATGTGTTTAGCAACAGAGGTTAGTCATTGTGACAACGTTATCTATGCTTGCTCCTTTCAAATAAACCAATGATGCAAGTAAAAAAAAAAAAAAAGAAGCCTGCAGCAGTCCAGCCAAGAGGATGAACTCACCATGCGTGAGGCCTGCCGTGCGATGCGGTACACTGTCCAGCCATTAGCCACATTCTCCAGTTGCTGTTTGATGACCATCTTCACCTCAGCGGACAGAGATGACTGGCTCGCGACAAAAATCACTGTTGCCAAAGAAACCTGTGACGACACCAAAAAGACAAAAATGTCAGCTGGACACACGAGAAATTTTTTTTTGGACAGCATGTCAGCTATGCGTTCATGATTTCAGGGTTCACAAAGATTTACGGACTTTGATACCCTTTCATTAAAAATATAAAGCAAAAAATGAATGACAAATCTAAATGGAAAAGATGTAAACACACTGTTCCGAAATCAACACAGTTCTCTCCATACAGCTTTCCTTGCAAGAAAAGGGATGGATTTAGTAAAGAAAATTTGCTTTTTTCCCCCTTGTAACATTTAATGCCTCTTTAGTACAGACCCTGTATCTTAGACTTCAAAACTGGAATTCCAACGCCTTCCATTTAGAATAGACTACCACGTTTTTTAAAGAACTGTGAACACCATGGTTTATTATCCAAGCCTCTCACCAGGAGCTCTTGCTGCTTGTCAGTGGAGGACTGACTGGCCACTCTGTAGAGGTCCACCAGGTCTGCGAGCATACCGTCTCCCAGCACTGGCATATGGGTGGCAATGGCAGCCAGAGCATGACACATGAGAACGCGTGACGAGTCACAGGAAGAATGGAGCTGGCCGAGCAGGAATTCCACTACTGACTGGCAGAGGTGGGGTCGACTCTTCAATAGCTGAACCAATGAGGTGAGTGCTGTCTAGTAAGTAAAAGGTGGGTAATGAGAAGAGAGACGGTGCCGGATACTTCCACTGTTCAACATACCAGTCAATTGCTGTACACTCATGCAGTCTTACTTTGAGTGTGGCCTGTGCACTGGTGCTGTTGTCCTGACTGCAGAGCATCAGGAGAGACTCCACTCCCAGAACAGTGTCTTGCTCCAGCTGCACTATGTCTGAAAGAGGAAAATACAGACAGCAGCACTCTTACACCGATAAACGAATGCAAACATTCAGTACATTTAAGTGAGTAATGAACACAGTGGATCACGTATAAAGAGGAGGTGACTCAATAACCCTCTGGATCACACCCATTGCAACCAACCTTTCTCTGGACAGGAAATGGCAATATTGGTGAGCACGATAACCCCATGAGCAGCCACAGCCAAGTTACTGTGGTAACAACATTCCTGTGCCAGCTTAACCAGGTCAGTGAGTCGAGGAGGAACCAGAGTACTACCTGAAGAGAGAAACGATGGTTTTGTGGAATGTAAAAAAAAAAAAAAAAATCCAAATATATTTACTAAACCATTGTCAGTGCTGGAGACCCATTATCTCAAATCTACCTGTCAAAGGGCTGAAGTACTCTTTGATAGCAATGGTTCCAGAGAGTGTGGAGAGGACAGCCAACATTCCCAGCTTCAAACTGTTGTAGGGGCTTGTCAGGGCACACTCACACAGAGTCTGTTGCCAAGGTGTATAAAAATTGTTATCTTACCAATACATTTAAGTCAATCTTGAGAAAACTGGTAGTTGAATATCAGCATCTAACAACCCACCTGAGTGTTTTCTCTAAGCCAGAGGTGGGGAGCCTTTTTGGCCAAGAACTTCAGGTCCTGAATGGCTAGTCTCTTGACAGCTTTTCTTGGGTCATCTTTTAGGTACTGAAGCAGAAGCTGTAACTGTAGGGAGAGGCCACCATATAAAAAAACAATGAGTTAAGTTCTCACTCTATAATGCTAACAGAGCAGACATGAGAAGAGAATGATGCGAACATTGAAATATCGAACAACCAAGAATGATAAATGCATTAATTATACATTACACAATTATCAGGACAAAAATAATTTCCACTGAGTGCTTTATTATAACAACTCAAAAATAATACCCCTCTGTTGTACCTGCTTAGGGATATCAATAAGGGAGGAGGCAGACAACTGTGTGAAGGTGTGCAGGGTGACAATGACCATGGGGGTCGAGGGGTAAGAATTAACCAGCTGCTGCAGAAGCTCTCTGCTGCTGGAGGCCAGATTAGCATCATGGTGCATGTGCTGCAGCATGGGGATCAACTTCAGCTTAAGGTCCACTGGAGTATCCAAGCCTGGACAGGGAGGGACAAAGACGAACAGAATCACTCTTAAGAGGGCCACAAAAATCAGATCAACACAAATATGCTCAATGACAAATGCTGGTCAGGTATACAGAAAAGATTTGCAGATTAGGTCAAAAGAATGCATATTTACAGTGTTTGTTTCTCTTAAGGTTAACTGAGTGCAAAGTACACACTCCTGAGGCCTTTTACCTTGGATCATTTCACTGATTTTGTTGCAAATTCCAGCTGCGAAGTCCCTGAAAGAGAAAAGACAGCCCAACGTGTCTCTTAAAACATATAATTAGGTGCAATGACACCATGTACAATGAAAACTACACCAACATCACATCTAAATCTTATCTTAAATACGGAACTCCTATTACTTTGATTGTGCAGAGAAGCTTGCCGCAGCAAATATAGCAGCCTCCACTTCAACATTGTCATGGGAGTCCAGACTTTGGCGAATGCTATGGTGGGCATTCTTCCTCTCTGGGATGATGGAAGCCAAACTGCCAAGCATCCTGAACATAGTAAACAAAAGGAAAATAGTTTAGATGTAATCTTTTGGTGACAGGAAACAATGGGAGCCCAGCCTGCATGTTTCAAATAGAGAAGAAGTACATCTATTCCAACTGCCCTTGTACTAGTAAGCACATAATCGCATCTGTGTCAACTTCTGTCCGACCATAAATCCACAAGTATTACAAAAGTACACACTGCTGACCAGATCATTTCAAGCATCCTGAAGCCAAGGGCTGCATTTCTACCAGAGGAGTGAGTTAAATCAGTTTGTTTACACTTGATTACCTAAGCGTGATGGCTCTGGCGACAGGATCATTGCTATGGATGACGGAAAACACTCTCTTAACAAATTCGTCCACGTTGAGGATCTTCTCCAAATGTTTCTCACTCTGCTGAGTTACCTTCAACACACACAGGCGCAGGAAGTTGTTCCTGAAAGGGCGACAACAAACTTCTATAACTGACACGTTCAATAGGCACAATAAACTGTCCTACACACGCAAATCGTCCCACAGTCCCTTTACCCGAGTCTGAAGATGTCTGCCAGTTTAAGAAAGGCGGAGTTGATGAGGATTGGGAAAGGGTACTTCTGGAAGAGTTTGGGAAAGAGCACCACCGCCTCACATTGTTCTCCAAGTTTTCCCGACCTCAGACCTGGAATTGTAGGCACACCCTTAGTTGTATGCTAACACTAAAGGATGCTGCTCGTCTTGCGACACTACCACTCAGCAATAACAGACACGGTTCATTCATTCACACACACACACACACACACACACACACACACACACACACACACACACACACACACACACACACACACACACACACACACACACACAGCATGCTCAATGAGCATGCTAACATGGTAGCTAAGGTTGGCGAACTAACACACCTTTGTCAAGTTCCATGAGAGCAGAATTGGCGTCAAGTTCTTGTTCTCCATAACCAGCCTCTGACAGGAACGAACGAGCTGATGAAAGTGACATTACTGCTTTTTATCAACACGAACAAACAAGCTGCAAAAACCTTCAAAGGGCCGTAGCAGACACTAGCGTCTGACGACGGCCGGTGACCCTTTGTCAAAGTGTACAGCAACAACTTCCGGGTTGGCTTTCTTTTTTTCCAAATTAAAAGCCCTCGTAAAAAAAAAACCTTTTCGAAAAAGTTCAAAGAAGTTGAATCAGTTCATCTTTATTGAGAGAAACGTTTCATCACGGTGACGTCTTCAGTCTAAACTGGCTGCAGGTGTCCCCAACCCATATAAACGATACAGCGATTTCATATACAAATTGCAGGGAGCATAGAGTTTCTATGACAATGTGTAGTAGTAATGCAAACGTTTGATATGCAAATTGCCGATCGCTGTTTGCGGTCGTGATCGTAACCGAGCGGTAAATACACAACGATCTGAATTAGGGGTCATAATCGTACATACACGTTCAAAAATGTCCAGTTGAACGCGTTAGATTGTTTCAGGGATACGTATAGATGGCATCTCTTCCAAGCAACGAAATGAAAGAAAAGCGCTGTGTCAATTCCCGTTTTTTGCGACAGCCTTATAATTCATACGGGGAACTATTTTGAAGCCTAGCGTGAAAACGGAAGAACCCCCCCCCTCCGAACCAACGGCAGGACGTGACGCAAATTTGGCGGGTTATTCGACTTCACAGGTCAGCCGCCCTGTTCGCGGGAAAGACAGGCTCCCGCCGAGAGGGAAGAAACGAGCACCGAACTTACCTGGAAAAAAAAAAGCAAACACAAACAACAAACAGATCGCCTCTTTCTGCAGTGTAAAAATGCTTTTCCGATCCGTCCTTGACAGAGAGGTTGGGAGACGGCGGCGTAACGGTAAGACGTATAGATTAATGCGACTGGAATCGCTCAAGCTGTTCATCGTTGGCAACGGGTGAGGGTATTCCTCCGCTAAGGCTATTGGCGAAGTCCTTCTAGCGTTGGCCAAATTAAGCACCTTGTTAATTTGTCTTGATACTTTTAAAGTTATTGAAATATGCTTAATCGAATCAACCATCGCGTATCGCTTTGCTCACCTTAAAACGTAAGTGTTTTGTAAGGTAGCCAAAAGCTACGAGGCGAGTCCCCCCTGTTAATGTGTCCAGACGTGGTTGTGGGTATTTAGTATCGGCTCTTAATGGACATCAAAGTCGAACACTTTGGCGTGTCTAACCTTTCCAGCAGATCCCAACCAAAGATACCCTCTGACCTCTCTGCTGGACTGTTACCAGTGTGTCCGACACGATGAGCACGTCTCCTATGGAAACCTGGGTGTGCCTGTGCCGCCCTTTGGAGTAGCTTTTTCCACAGGTAACTCATCTTTAAGGCCCAGTTCATCATCATATGATACAGACCAGGATGGGGTCTGATGTCATTTAGCTAATCAATGGCATGCCATTGTCTCATTTTTTTTGTAGCAAGAGGCCTGCAGAGTGTCCTTGCAGTAGCCAACGAAGAAGGCGTTGTCAGGCTCTACAACACAGAGAGCCGTGAAAATCCAGTTCTAAAAGGTTTGTGCAAGACATTTGCCAGTTGCAGTACTGGGTGTTAGCCGTGCTTCAAACTGTCAACAGCTACTAACGTGTAAATATTTACAGAATGGATGGCTCATGAGAATGCTGTCTTTGACATAGCCTGGGTTCCAGGAGAGGCTAGCTTGGTGAGTTAGATATCAATTTCCTGATCACTTACCTAGTGGGGTGCATAATGCATTTAAGGACAATGTGCTTGTTGTATCCCTATCAGGTCACTGCGTCAGGTGACCAGATGGCCAAACTGTGGGATGTGAAGTCCGGGGAGCTTTTGGGCTGCTTCAAAGGGCATCAGTGTAGCCTCAAGTCCGTTGCATTCACCAAGCAGGAGAAAGGTATTCTCCATACTTTCATCAAACGTTTTGCTTTGCAATTCATTTTTCCCTTTGCTTTTATTTGGAATCACACCAAATGACTTCTTTGTGTCTCTTTTAACAGCTGTATTTTGTAGCGGTGGCAGAGATGGGAATATTATGGTCTGGGACACTAGGTGCAGCAAAAAAGGTACATGCAGAAAATTTCAATCAAAGGTTGAATGATAAATCCGCATTAATCTTTAATCATACCCATCTTAAAATGGCAGAAAAAGAGAGTACTCTGCTTTGTAATATATATAACAGAGCACCATTTGAAAATGTTTATGTATTCTTTTCAGATGGTTTCTACAGACAGGTGAAACAAATCAGCGGGGCTCACAATAAAGCAGACAAGATCACACCTTCCAAGGTGAAGAAGAGACGGCCTGGCACACGTGGCATGGCCCCCTCAGTGGTGAGTTTCTTCGGTGACTGGTCAATGGCTGGTTTACCTATTCTTTATTTTTTATATGAATTAACAAGAGTAGGTTGGTGTATAAGGAAGCCTGACCCAGTCATCTTCCTCACAGGACTCCCAGCAAAGTGTCACAGTGGTTTTGTTTCGGGATGAGCACACCCTTGTCTCTTCTGGAGCTGTTGATGGGTAAGGAACACTGCCATTAGTTGCCAGAGTGCTGCAAATCAATGAGTAAGAGCTCTCTATTTCTCTAAAACAGAACAAGGAATTTTATTATTTAATGAGGGTATTTATTACCCTCATTTCGTTTTAACTCATGTGCCTGCACATTGTTTTTAATGACCATCAATTGAATTGAATTATTCTTAATTTGATATTACATTTTTCTCCTTAACCAGAATAATCAAGGTGTGGGATCTTAGGAAAAACTACACCGCACACCATCACAATCCTGAACCCCTCCAGAAATATCTCTACCCTGGCTCCAGCACACGAAAAATTGGTTTGTTACACACTCCAACTTGATATATTTGTCCACAGTTATGCAGAAATCAGCAGCAAACGAGCTTATTCCTATACTGTATGTGTTGCAGGTTATTCTGGACTTGTTTTGGACTCAACAGGATCTAACCTGTTTTCCAGCTGTATTGATAACAACATCTACATGTTCAATATCAGTGGATTAAAAACTACTCCAGGTAAATGGAGGTTGATTACATTTTGGCACCCTGTATCAACCCTCTTTAATTTTATTTTATACATGCATATACATTATATGCAAAGTGCATCCGTGCACAGCGCACACTTTCGCACTCGAGGGTTACAATTTTAATTCGCTACCATTGCTCATCACTAGATGGAGCAGTACACTGTGGTTTGCTCGAGCTGTTATAAATATGCTATACATAGCAGAAAAGTGGAGAAATGCAGGCATCGTGCTTAATGTCCATATACAAGTTCTTTCTAGCCAGTGCAGTATAGGTTATAGAATATAGTATAGTCTTGCATTACTAGCAGCAGATGTGGAGTCTTTGTCATTTGACTGTAAATCTCTTCTGACTCTGACTGTAAATCTCTTTAGACTCATGTTTTTGGAAGACATGCAGCCATTTTGATACACTGTCACATACGTTTTTTAATATATAGGTGCTATGCTAGCTAATATTGTTAACGTGTCAAAGCTCATATTGTGTTCATATAGTGTTCTCCTTTTCTCAGACATGAGTTTAGGATGCACAAAGTGTCCTCAAAATAATAGGTGACAGCAACAGATTGATATTTTCATAATTGGTAACTTTTCCAGGTTTATCATTTAGTATGTTCAAGGTCAAAAGTAATGACAAATGGTCATCACAACTTCCCTGAGCCCAGTGATGTCTTAAAACTGTTTCTTTAGTCTGTATTCATTTTATAATGATGTGAATCCGAGAAAGTAGTACATCAAGTAAATCTGCAAATGCCTGTTTTTTTTTCCCTTCTTTGTACCGCTCTCTTGAATTTGATTTATCTGTTTGCTTTTCTCTCATAGTGGCTGTCTTTGCTGGCCACCTCAACTCCTCATTTTACATCAAGTCTACTGTTAGCCCGGATGACCAGTTCCTGGCGAGTGGCTCAAGTGACCATCAAGCATACATCTGGAACGTTAGTGACCTCCCATGCCGTAATGCAACTGTAGAATTGAACCATTAAAACATGTCAATCCTTCAATATTCTCCTACACTGTGTAGCAAGAATTAAATCAATTGTTTTTATATAATTTCAGATTTCTGATCCTAGTCATCCGCCGATGACGCTTCAGGGCCATAGCCAGGAAGTGACAACTGTTACATGGTGCCCCAGCGATTTTACTAAAGTGAGTCAACAATTTTGTCACTTATGATAGCTTGTGTGTATTAACAAAGACTGTGTGTGTGTGTGTGTGTGTGTGTGTGTGTGGGGGGGGGGGGTACATTGACATTTAACCCTTTGTCCCACTAATCTACTACTACTTTCAGCTGCTCCCATTAGGGGTCGCCACAGCAGATCATCCGTTTCCGTCTCTTCCTGTCCTCTGCATCTTCCTCTGTCACACCAGCCATCTGCATGTCCTCCCTCACCACATCCATAAACCTCCTCTTTGGCCTTCCTCTTTTCCTCTTCCCTGGCAGCTCCATATTCAGCATCCTTCTCCCAACATACCCAGCATCTCTCCTCCACACATGTCCAAGCCATCTCAATCTTGCCTCTCTTGCTTTGTCTCCAAACCGTCCAACCTGAGCGGTCCCTCTAATATACTCGTTCCTAATCCTGTCCCTCTCGTCACTCCCGATGCCTTTGTTCCACTAATAGTAATGCTAAAAGCATGCTCTCTATATTTTCTCCTTGGCATAAAACCACTTTGTGATAAACAAGTGTCACTTTTGGGGATTAACAAGGAGACAGTTTTTATTGTCCAGGAGAACTGATTACAGCCTTTTACCATTTTTACAACTCTTGGCAGATTGCTTCCTGCTCAGACGACAACACGGTGCGGATCTGGCGGCTTGACCGGGGAATGGATGGACAGAGATCCTCAGTGGGAGAGGCCAATCTTGTTGGTTGGGCTTGTGCGAAGTTAACCACTAATGTGTTGAGTCCAAGTAAGTGCCATTATTCATATAAGCTAAAATGTGAAACGCTAATTGAGCTAAACCACAAGTGCTAAAAAATAACAACACAACACCCTCTTTTGATATCTGAGGTTGATAGCTTAATAAGAAAAAAATGGATCATCCATTGGGGGCCAGCTAGAGTTCATGTAATTTCTATCAGACTCGCTGGTCTCATCAATTTTCTGTTTTCTATTCTAGACTTGATCAATCCTTATAGATAATGACATTTAACATTGAAAACAGCAACCGCATCATCAAATGCTATTCCAGAATGATGAAATATATTTGTTTTCAAATCTCAAAGTAAGCCTTCTGTGGGAGTAACAAATTGCTTGTCTTGTGTTGTCTTTTAACAATTTTAAAACAAGCTGTAAGTACACCTACTCAAAGCCCAAGGACCAAGAGTCTTGGAGGACTGGCCTCACCACAGCTAGCCGCCTGTGCCCCAAATGGGGCCGCCTTACCACTGCCCTCCAGCACCACTTCACCCATCCAAGCTCGGGATGTCAGGCCCCCTCAGCACAGAACCCCACCCACCATCAAACAATGGTTTTCCCCCATCCCCGGGTCACCCTCCGATCAGGTCAGCCCTCTGCCGCGTAGGGTACTAAATCCCTTTCCCCAGAGCCCAGTGAGGACCGCCTCTCCCTCAGAGCGACGGGTCAAGCGGAGGCTGGAGACTGGTAATGATGCATCAGGGAGCAGCGACGCTGCACAGCACTGTGATTGTGTCACAGAACTTTTTCCCACAGCCAAGAGGAGCAGAACCCTGGTGGGTGTGTGCTGCTCTAACAAAGACCAGCCTCAGAGGGTGGAGAGCTGCAAGGATGCTCCGATAGAAACGGACTCTTATGTAGATAACAACAAGCAAACCACATCAACACAGACTGAAAAGGAGAATTGTTCTCCTGGAGCAGTGGACTGGTTGTCGGTGATGGGCCAAAGGCAGAAGAAAACCCGTGGAGGTCCCAGCAGGCCCAGAAGCCCAAATGCCTCAAAAAAACAAGAGGGCAAGACCCCAGCATCACCGGTAAATACTGAAGACCCTGTTCAGTGTGTTTAATCTCTGTGTATTTAATCTAAATGTATTCTGGTTATCTTTAAAAATCTATTTTTGTCCTTGGTTCTTTTTTTAATTTTATCATGACAAACATCAATGTTCGTCTTTATGCATGTTCAATGATCCAGGTAAGGAAATCACAGAAAGATGAATCAGTTCATCTGGACACAACATTTATTGAGAGAAAGATTTCATCACTCATCTATCTCAGTGACTTCTTCAGTCTCAACTGACTGCAGGTATATAGACCGTTATAAACAGCACAGTTGCATAATGACCAAAAACAACGATCTGTTTCATATGCAAATTGCTGTGAGCATTAACTAGCATTACAACAGCCATGTGTACTATTCACAGAGGGTTGGGGAATAGTTGCAATCACAGCATTGTAAGATGGCGACAGATGTACTCTTAGCCCCCCCCGGTTCAGGGATGGTCCTTCCCTCTTCACATAGATGGCTTCTTTGACTCCCCGTTCAAACCAACGTTCCTCCCCATCAAGGATGTGCACATCCTCATCCTTGAAAGAGTGGCCACTGGCCTGTAGATGGGTGTAGACTGGAGTCCTGGCCTGACGAGGTAACTCTTCTGTGCTGTGCCATCCTATTGGCCAACGTGTGTTTGGTTTCTCCAATGTACAAATCACGGCAATCCTCACGGCACTTAACAGTGCACATGATATTGCTGTTTGTGCCGGGGGAACCGATCCTTGGGGTGGACCAATTTCTGGCACAGCATGTTTTGGGATTTGAAAGCAACTGAGACGGGGTGTTTGGAAAATGCGTGTCTCAACTTTTCCGACACTCCCGCCACATACGGAATCACCACTGATTTACGCTTAGGCAGCTGTTGTCCTTCTCCTCTTTGATTGGCTGGTGCACTTTTTGGGCGTCTTCCTGGCTTTGACAAACGCCCAGTTAGGATAACCACACTTAACCAGGGCCTGTTTAATGTGGGATTTCTCCGCTTCCCCGACCGCTGTGTTGGTGGGGATGTTGTCAGCACGGTGGACTCCTAGTTTGTGCTTCAGTGGATGATGAGAATCAAACCTCAAGTACTGATCAGTTTGTGTTGGTTTACGGTAAACATCAACAATCAAATGTCCCCCATCACCTATTCAAATTTCAGTCTAAGAAGGCTAACCTGTCATTTTTGACATCCTCCCTGGTAAACTTGATGTGGTAGTGGACAGATTATCCAAAGGAATTGAATCGAGTGCAACTGGACTTGGTATATATCCGTGAAGACGTTTTGCCTCTCATCCAAGAGGCTTCATCAGTTCGTGCCTTTCTGACTAGACCAAGCTAGTCTGCTGACTAGACCAAGCTAGTCTGCTAAGACTATCATTAGGGAGGGGAGATGGGCTGGCAGGCAGAGGGTGCAGTTGGTTGTGGCTGGGGAGGATGAAGGGTGTGAAAGTACGCTCATCAAACCTGCAGTAAAACCAATTTAGATCATCAGCCAGTTGATGGTTTCCTGTAGTGTTGGGGGGATGGTCTCCTGTTAATCTCTTTCAAACCTCTCCAGACTGATGCTGGGTCATTGGCAGAAAACCTGTTCTTCAACTTTCAAGTGTAGCACCTTTTTGGCCCTCTGATCTCCTTTGTGAGTGTATTTCTGGCTTGGTTGTCCTGGATCGTATCTCCACTCCTGTAGGCTTCCTCTTTGACTTGACGAAGCTGCCTTAGTTTTGCTGTGAACCAGAGCTTATTGTTGAAAGTACAGAAAGTTTTGGTAGGCACACACGTCCTCACAAAAGCTGATGTAAGATGTCACAGTGTCAGTAAGTTCATCCAGGTCTGTAGATGCAGCCTCAAAAATGCTCCAATCAGTGCAGTCAAGGCAGGCCCGTGCTCCATTTGACTCATTGGTCCATTTCCTCACAGTTTTAACCACAGGCTTTGTAGAGTTTAGTTTCTGCCTGTAGGTTGGGATAAGATGAATCAGACAGTGGTCAGAGAGGCCCAGGGCTGCACGGGGGACAGAGCGATAGGCGTCCTTTAATATTGTGTAGCAATAATCCAGCGTGTTTCTGTCTCTGGTGGGACATTTAACATCCTGGCTGTGTTTTGGCAGTTCATGGCTGAGGTTTTGCTGTGATAAAATCCGCAAGGATAATGAGAAGGGAGTCTGGATATTTGCACTCCATGTTTGTAATTTGATCAGCCATGTGTTTTGATGCCTCTTTAACACAGGCCTGGGGTGGGATATAGACACTGAACAGAATAAAGGATGAAAGGTTCCATGGTGAATAAAATGGTTTACAGTCAATGAAAAAAAAGTCTCTGAGGGCTGCATGATTTCTCAAACACTGTGACATCTGTACACCAACCTCTGTTTATGTAGAAGCATATACTCCTCCCCCCCTGTTTTTTCCCCTCCGATAACCCCGTTTCGTGGTCCACTCCGAGGAGTTGGAACTGCAGCAGATGAAGTGAAAGTATGTTCTCACTAGGTTTCAGTGAGGCACAGGGCAACAGATCTGGAAAAGTCACAAGTTTTTTCCATTTAGGAGTAGCAGTTTATCCATCTTGTTTGCCAGAGCGGACATTCGCTAGGCGGCTTGACAGGAGCGCAGTTCGACTTGAGACTCGACTCGGACTCGACGTTGAGTGACTCTACTACAATGCTGTCCTGAGATTTTATTTTAACCCAGTTGTCATCCACAAATCTGAACCAATGGCTAGGTGGTGTCCCTGGATAGGACATCAGCGCTCTCTTTTCCACTTCCTCCATATACAAGTTGGCCACTCTAGGTGAGGCTGGGGAACCCATAGAACACCCATGCCTCTGCCTATAGTACTGCACCCTGTATGTGAAGTATGTTGACTGAAGACATGGCTTCAGGAGCAGACACACTTGGTCAGTGTTAAGGGTGGTGCTATTGCTAAAGTGGGGTCGTCCTCTAATTTCATACAGACCACCTCCACTGCTTCATCAATAGAAATGCATGTGAAGAAAGACGTAACATCAGAAGAGACCATTGTTTCATCTGCCTCTGTAATGATGTCCCTCACCGTATCCACAAAATCCATAGTTTCTGAAAGTGATGTTCATTATGCTTAACTTAGAGATGTCATAGGTCACTGGGTTAATCATACAAACAATAGGCTGTAATGGCACATCTGTTTATGTATCTTAGGTAAACCATACAGACTAGGTGTAGCCTCCCCTGGCTATAATCTATATATTTGAATATATCAATCAATAGCATTGTTGTGCTCTAACAGCTTCAGACAATCTTATCATCTTTTTCTTGTAACTACTGGCTGGATCTCGTTTCAGGGGCTGATAAATATTTATGTCGCTGAGTA
The DNA here is from genome assembly GCF_029633865.1 of Lampris incognitus. Classification (NCBI taxonomy): domain Eukaryota; kingdom Metazoa; phylum Chordata; class Actinopteri; order Lampriformes; family Lampridae; genus Lampris; species Lampris incognitus. The sequence goes on along the minus strand of NC_079225.1, from coordinate 15,696,242 downwards.
ACGTCATAACTTTTTCATTATAGTCTGCCTGGTTTAATGAAACAGTGCATCTGCCATTGTCTGCTGGGAGGAGGATGATGTTATTGTCCTTACTGAACCGGGTGGAGGGGAGGCTAAGAGTACATCTGTCGCCATCTTACAATGCTGTGATTGCAACTGCTCCCCAATCCTCTGTGAATAGAACACATTGCCATTGTAACTAGTTAATGGTCATGGCACAATTTGCATATGAAACCAATCGTTTTCAGTTGTTATGCCACTATTGTTTGTAAGGGTGGGGATACCTGCAGTCAGCTTAGCCTGAAGAGGTCACTTAGATGAATGATGAAAAATGTTTCTCAAGATAAACATGTCCAGATGAACCGATTCAACTTTCTGTGAATATTGAAGTTTGTTACATTCATTATCTGGATGCTGTGTCTTTGAAGCTTGTAGCCCTTATTTTTAGTTGCTACCGTGACACATATGTCCATCCATCCATCCATCCATATGTAGGAAAGAAAATTCATTCTGACAAACCGGGGGAAAAAAGACACATTGATTTAATGTAGAGAAGTTTTAGTTTTAACCACAATGCATTCTTATGGCAGTTATTTAACCTTTTTTGGTCAGTTAGGTTTTTTTTTTTTTGATGGTCTGACAGTCTGGTCCTGGCCCTGTGATGGTCTGGCGGCCTGTTCAGGGTGTCTCCCCGCCTGCCGTCCAATGACTGCTGTGATAGGCTCCAGCATCCCCGTGACCCCGAGTAAGGATAAGCGGTTTGGCTAATGGATGGATGGATGGATTCTGATGTGATCATTAGAATTCACTGCCACAGCATTTGCATGTGAGGTTATGGGCATTCTACAGCAGCATGAGAAACAAATGTATGATTGCTTTGTCAGCCCTCAACATGTTTAGCTATTGCTTTAAGATACTGGCCAAAATACTTCAATATATTCTCTATTCTTATGTTACAGACAATCTGCTCACCACAAACCATGAAGAAAATCTCTTCATATTTCCAGAGAAGGACTCTAGAGTGACCTGTTGGGAGTGACCTTTGTGTGTGTGTGTGTGTTTGTGCTTTTTGTCTTTTTAATTAATGGGCTTTTAAAAAAAAAATAAGCAGGGCCTGTAGACATAAAACACCTATGGATAGAGTGCATGATTATTAAAAACTGAAGCTGGATGGTGAATTAGAAAACCAACAGCTAACATTTTGCGGTCTTTAATAAATGAGATGGTTTCCTCTGTGGTGCACAGAAAGTGGTTTCTGCTGTTTTGCAGAAGTCATGATCTATATGGGAGTTTAGTTTCATTTCAACCATTAAACTTATAAGCATTTGCATTGAATTTATTCTCCAAGCTGATTTTATACCAACTACTAAGGAAATGTAGTCACCTAAAAGTAAATTCAAAATTTAGAAAAGGAAAAAAAAACATTGTCATGCAGCCCTAATAAATTTGTCCTTTTAACTTAAGAAGTAAGCTGACCTTAGATCAGTTCTTGTTCGAGGAACGCCAAGATAATACTGTTTTTGCATGTCTGTTGCTCGTGGGTTTTTTTTTTCACACACGTGTCGATGTTTCACATGTCAGAAATGTTGCGCAATTCTGCACCGTTACATTTTCACGAGAAATCGGTAAGTTGGCGCTATGTATAAAACGAGCCATGGCTGTAGCTGGGTCTAAATGTACTTGAGCCAGTTGTGCTGTTAAAATGTTATTAAATTTGAGCAAGTTTTTTTTTTTTACAATTTTGCTGGTGGTGTCTGATTTTTTTTTTCTCCTTTCGCTTTGGACAACCGACATATTCGTGAGTAATTTCATCGACGCAGTTTTAAGCGCCATCCACAGGGGTCGGGCCATGTGGACCCGAACTGATGCGGACTGAAGTGAACGTCACCTATTTGTTTTCAGAAGTCACATGTTCGGGACTCACCCTGCTCAGCTTTCATTGGCTGAAAAAGTTTTCAAGGCGTTCGAGTCCGCCGTGCCGGTTGGACACCAGAGCTGTCAGTCAATGACGCACGGCTGTCAACGCCGCAGTCTCAGCAGCGGGTCCAGACGACACCTACGGCGGTGTTGAGTGTTGGGACGGCCGTATGCCCCACACGAGTTCTGGTTTTGTAAATATATACGAAAACTAACGATAAAGGCGGGCCCCCCCCGCGCCCCGCCCCCAAATCGCGCATTTCGCTCGGCGTCCGTTGAGGGATTTTAGGAAACGCTCCATGTGGGACGGTACGTCGCGCGTTACCGTTCCGTCGACCTTGCCCGTTCCGACGGGATTGAACTTCGTCGAAGAGTAGTTCTCCCAACCGAAAACTCGCCCGAGTCGACGGCCACAGACGGGCGTTCGGACCGAAAACTCTTCCCCGCTGCGAGCACCCGGCGACGACCGCTTCTCCCCGGCCGACATCTGCGGGATCCAGCCCCGTTCGCTTGAGCTCGTCGAGGCGGATCGTGCGACTCGCGGATTGTCGCGGTTAGCGGCAGTTTACCAGCGGGCCAGCCAGGCTCGTTAGCTTCCACCCAGCGGCAGGCGGATGCGGCCGGAACTTCGCTAAAATAAGCGGACGGGCACCCCCCCCACCCGGGGTCATCTGTTCCGGTTGTCCTGCAACAGGTAGACGGTCTGCAGCCGTAACGAAGCAGAACAAGTACAACGAGAAATGAAGTGGTGCTTTTGGAAGAGGGTGGCGTCATGCCGGCGGGGGTGGAGCGCTCCCTCCCGATAAACATCGCGTGTACGTCTCTGCTGCACGGATTGTAAATCTCCGAACCGAGACCGCTCGCCAGTTGCAGGTGTGTTGCAGTTTGCCTTAACTTTACTCTGAAGTCTACCATGTTGGATTGGACAGAACAACGTGACGTGTTAGCTTGGCTCTAAAAGAAGGGTCCAGGCAGTTCGCTTCAATTTTCTTCCCCCCCTCCTGTCCCGATGAGCGCTGAAGATTACACGAGGGAACCCTTTGCGTGTTACTTAGGGGTGTAGTAGTTTGTCCAAAAAAGAAACGAAGAAGAAGACGAAGAAGAAAAAAGTCCTCGTTCGTCAACCAGTGCGTCAAAATGTCGGCTGTCTCCGCATCCGAGAAAGTGGACGGTTTTACGAGGAAATCCATGAGGAAGGTCCAGAAACAGAGGAAGTCTCAAGGGTCCTCTCAGTTCCGAACTCAGAGCGCCCTTGTCGAGCTCTCGCCGCTACCTCAGCTCAAAGGTACGTTAAGAGGATCAATAGTGGGTCCGTCGCCGAGAATAAGCCGCCTGAAGCCACCATGTTGATAATAAATTGCCTTATGAAAAGATCCGTAGTCATCAGATACAGTGTCTATGCCTGAATACATTGAAAAGGCAGCAGGTTGACCTTCATATAGCTCTAAAATTGTTTAAATGGAAACTTTCACCCGGTATAACCAGCTGGTATGTGGCATATTGCATCAAAGCAAGCAACTGCTCATAGCCCCTCAACTGTGTTTGCATGCATGGCTTCAGCGGTCGATAGAGGCCTGTGCAGAGGGACACCCCTGTCCGAGACCCAGTAAACCCAAGTATGTTTGTCCTCCCTTTCATCCCAATTTGGCATATCCAGTGCCCTTTACTGCTATGGTGCAGCCATTGCACAATCCCTGTGGTAGTCAGGGAAGGCTTCAACTGCCAGCTGCAGATTTCTGCAGGGGGACGTAAAGCGGGAGGGGGCAAACGCATTTCCCCTAGATCCACCTGTAGCTGTATAGACACCCACCACCTGTCGGAGTCTCTTATGCAATGGCAGCACAAACTATCTGTACCCTGGAGCACTGCCAGTTGTGCTTCGTGAGATGGTTGGTCGGGTTGGACGCAGCACTGGGGTTTGAATCTGAACCATAGCGTCTTTGGACACAAGTGTAATAGTCCGCTGCACCATCCACATAAATCATTTGGCTTGATTAAGAGATGGAGTTTGGGGGATGTGCTTGTCCTTTAACTGGTGTATATATTTGGCTTTGTGAGGGGAAAAATGCATCAACACAGGCACACAAGTAAAGGCTGTCCTATTCAAAATGTGAAATTCACATGAATTTTTAAATGTAGTTATCCAAGGAACGTTTTGCTTTGTGTGCATGCCCTTATTCAGCATTGTACTGTTTCACATTTATACAATTAGATACATATGTGGGAGCAGCCCAGTGCAGATTCCTGCTTAAGCTGCTGGGCAATTCTGTGGAAACATTGTTACACTCAGGTATGTAGCTGGTTATTGTTTTGGGAGAGAAGAATATTACTGATTTTACCATATCACACCAGTTTGACCATTTGAACCAGTGACCTTTGTAGTATGTGATGCCATTTTTTTTAAGGCCGGTGTTCCTTCACCCAGCCTTCAAGTACCCCCGCTGCCCTGCAGATCTTCATTGTAACCCTGCATAGATGGGTCTGTTTGTACTTTTCAACCACTCAGCACTTAAGGTTATGTCAGATTTGGCACACCTGGTATGATGAACTTTTATAATGTGGTAAGCTGAGTAACTACAAGCACTTTTATTTAGGTTTACAGAGAAAATCTGCAGTATAGGGTGTACTTGAGCACACTTGGTAATAACATTTTAGGCTGCTTACATTTTATTAGTGGTCTTGCCATTACGGCTGGATTGTAACATGTCCAAACAAGCATGCGCGCACAGGTGCAGATGAGTGAATGTTTTTAACATGTCTGTAAACATTAAAAACACTAGCAGGGTTCCCACGCATCCTTGAAAACCTGGAAATGAGTTTTCCAGTCATAGAAAAACTTGGAAAATTATAATATTCGATCACATGTCCTGAAAATGGTGTTGAGGTCATACAAAATTGTAAAATTAAGTTATGAGATAATATTTTGGGTTACTAAGCTATAACTGGCATCTTTTTAGCATAACTTTTAGATGAGATTGCATATTTTCATTTATTTTTAGCTGCTGTGATTGCATAGCAGTGCTGGAGTCTTGGTGGGTATGTGTCATGAGCAGCTAAAAGTCACACAGTCCATTTAGAGACTATTGAGACTTCAACTGATTGTTGATAATGAATAATAAAACTTTCCGTGAACAATGGCTGCCATGTCATAACAAGCAAAGGTCACGGGAAATGTCCCTTTAAAAAGTCCCGGAAAACGATTTCCTAAAGAGATTGGGAACCCTGGCTGCGCATCCTGACTCCATTTCACAGAAATTAAAATGAATAAGGATTTTGCTATTTAGCTAATGTGGGTGGGTCGGGGATTAGCATCTGACCTGAATTGAGAATTTAGGGAATAGGTTTATTCTCAGAAGTGCTGCTGTTTTGTCCAAAAGGTCAAAGCCATTTTGTGTTGTTTATGAAGAAATGGTGTCCCCTCTCCCTCCCCCCTTTTTCAAATTTCTCTAACATCCTGTACTGATGCTTTATTGTTAGCCGCCTACTCGGGGATGGTGCTTTGATTAAAAAAAAAAAGTCACCTCAAAGTCAAAGTGAAACTGCGTTCAGAACGTATCTTGCTGCCATAATGTGATGTATTTCTAAGTTAAAGGATTTTGGGGCGGGACAAAACGTAGGGAGGGATGTGATTTGATTCTTCTGATTTGGTTAGATTATAGAGGAAGTTTTAAGGCGATTAAATTTTGTTGCAAATTTTGGGGAGAAAAAACTTTTGGCATACATATTTGAATAGGTCTATAGAATAACTGGAAAAGTGAGATAAAAAGTCAATTTTCATTTCAAAATTTCTTTAACTTAGATATGTACAAAACATTTTAGCTTATTCACCAGCCTTTGTTCACATCACTGCACATGCTTAAATACACAAGCTGTTTTTGCAGTCACCCTGTGGTAGGAAATAACAATGTGTAGCTTATATGGATTTTATCATGCCTTATAAATGCCACTGTCCATAGGTAGCTATAAAGCATACATTTATGAGGCTGTGGGTGGTGTCTTGGAAGTGAATGTCTCTTAAACAGGTCTAATGCCCATAGATGACTTTGATAAAATCAGGCACTGACATAAATCTGTTGGGCTCTACAAATCCTTTTGTGCCCACATGTAAAATGTTAATGTATTCCATTGTGTTGTCATTTGTCCTTTTGCCCTAATGATGTCAACAAATCTGTGTTTGGATTTTAATTTACTTTCAATTATCAAGCAGACGTGCTTTGACAAGTTGTGTTATCATTATGCATGTATAACAAGGGGCAAGAGTAGACTGCTGTGTGTGGAATGATATCGACTTGCCCTGTCAGGCCTGCAACTTTTAATCAACATGCAACTCATTTCAAACGATTGAGGGAAATCCAACCAGCGGTATGTTGCATAAACATAGGAGCTGAGTTTTAGGGAGCGTCAGACATGTTCATATTTAGTCCCATAGGTAAATGATTTGACAAATTTTTTTTCTTCTAAAAGCTGTAAGATACTCTTTGATTTTGCTTAAATTTTCAATCTCAGGGATGAGCCATGTCGCTGTTTTTAGTTGCACTTTGTACTTATTGAATTTTATGTATTCAGGTCTGTTTTTAGATTCATGTTAAAATGTACCGTTCACATTTTAGGTTCATAAGATGATGTTGCAAATAACTCGGCTCTGATGTACTGTCATGGCCGTGGAGTCGGAGAGAAACGTAACCCTTTTCCTGTACTTCATCTCCTAGTTTCATGTTTAAGCAGCTGTCCGTCAGGCCCTGTGATGCACTAGTACAGTTGTTAAGGTGTAGGTGAAATCTAATTTTAAGTGATAACACAGCAGTGGCAAGTGTTTCTAGTTTGTCGTGCGTGGAAGAGCGTCTGGGATGTGTATTCACAGTGAGAGGCATGTGCCTTGGTGCTCATCTGACTAACTTTAATGTGTGGGACGCTTGTGGATATTCGCTACCCAGGGAATGTGATTCTTGGTTATGTTGCAGTTCACCGCCAACTTCATAAAGAAGGCCAATTGAAAAGTCTACTCATGCAGTCGTGAGGTATCAACCACATTAACTATTAAGTTTGGGGCCCGTCTGTCGAAATAAAGTGCAACGGCGATAAGGTATTGACAGCAGCCAAGGTCCGACATAACTGATGGCCCGGGGCCAGAAAATGTTTACGCAGGGCAAGTTGGACTGGCAGCCAAGAGTCATGGGTAAGTCCCTTTAAACACGGCCTGTCCCGCCCTAGCGTCATTCATCCATCATACTCACTATCATACTAACAGCTACTTAAAAAAAAAAAAAGTGGATGAGGACAACCCGTCATCTGGGCAAGAAGGGCAAATGCTGGAACACAAACACACATACAAATCTTACAAAAATAATTTTTAAATGTTAACATGCTATAAAAACCAGTTGTATATAATAATCAGTTGTGTTTCACTCGAAAAATACAAGGAAACAGTCAGATGTATAGTATTTTATACAATGAATAAATCACCAAAATTAAGGGTAAAGGAGCTAGTCTGATTTTTTTGGCTGCCGGGCCAGTGAAAATATACAAAGGGCCAGTAAAACTAATCAACTTGCCAAGTGGGCCAGTGGGGAAAAAATGTTACGTTTGACACTGACAGTAGCACTGAGATGATTCGCAACCTTTAGTTTAAATTTTAGGGATGTGCAAAAGCAGAAGTGGCAAAACCATGTCCCGAAAGTAAAAGTCCTAACCATGTATTTGCTCCACCCATGTACTAAACCAGTTGATTCTAATCAACACCACCCTTCCGTTAGGTAGGGGAAACTAGCTAATGAAATCAGCTGATTTATTACATGGTTGGATCATATGCATGGTGAGGATTTGGGCTTTCTGGACATGGTTTTGCCACCTCTGGCAAAAAGGCTTGATACATGTGTAATTGTTGGTAGGTAAAAGTTCACAAATAAATTATTGCAAAAAAAGATTGAATTGTTCAAAATTCTAAAATCTGCTACTTATTACAACTCCATGTACACTTGATGTTTTTCACCTGATGGTTTTGTAAATATACACTATAAAGTAGGGCTGAGTGATACGGCCTTTAAATAATGCGATATTTTTAGGCTGTATTGCTATACACAGTATCTCGATATTTTGAAATCCTCCTCTAAAACACTTCTTAAATACTCGATTTAACCTTTTGATTCATGTAATCACACCAGTATGAAGATTCTAGTAGTCCCTGCAACATACACCCGATCAGCCAAAACATTAAAACCACCTGAAGCCACTGCCATCAGGGAATACTGTTGCCATGAAGGGGAGTACCTAGTCTGCAACAATGTTTAGGTAGGTGGTACATGTCAAAGTAATATCCACATGAATGCCAGGACCCAAGGTTTCCCAGCAGAACATTGCCCAGAGCATCACGCTGCCTCCACCGGCTTGCCTTCACCCCATCAGTGCATCCTAGTGCCGTCTTCTCCCCAGGAAATGATGCACACCCGGCTGTCCACATGATGTGATTCATCAGACCAGGCCACCTTCTTCCACTACTCCATGGTCCAGTTCTGACACTCACATGCCCATTGTAGGCGCTTTCGGCGGTAGACAGGGGTCATCATGGGCACTCTGACCGATCTGCAGCTATGCAGAACCATACACAATGAGCTGCGATGCACTGTGTTCTGACACCTGTCTGTCATAGCCAGCGTTGGCTTTTCAGCAATTTGAGCTACAGCAGCTCTTCTGTGGGATCAGACCAGACAGGCTAGCCTTCGCTCCCCACGCGCATCAGTGAGCCTCGGGTACTCTATGACCCTGTTGCCGGTTCACCCCACAAGACCTGCCGTTTTAGAGATGCTCAGACCCAGCCGTCTAGCCATCACAGTTTGACCCTTGTCAAAGTCACTCAGATCCTTACACTTGTCCATTTTTTGTGCTTCCAACACATCAACTTCAAGAACTGACTGTTCACTTGCTGCCTAATAAATCCCGACCCTTGACAGGTGCCATTGTAACAAGATAATGTTCTTCACTTGTCAGTGGTTTTAATGTTTCGGCTGATCAGTGTATGTCTGTATTAGAAAAAATCTTGTTTATATTCATTAGTGGTTTTTTAAAAAACGTTATTCAAACCAGGCAATTGCACACATAGGCTTTTAACACGTTAAAGATGGCATGATGTAGGCCTACATACTGTATCCTAGTTCTATAGAGCTCAAGGTCAACAAAGACCCTTAACAACACAAGCACGAAACCGTCTAGACCCACAGCGCTATTTGTTGCCATAATTTGTTGTTCTCTGTGTGTCTGTACATCAGTTTTGAGCACGTCCAACTAAACCTCCCTCTCAGGTCGTCTATGAAAGAGTGAGTGAGTGAATGAACGCAAGTTGCGACGCATAGCCCATGGGGGCAGTTGCATGCGCGCCTTGGGAAAATCATGCTCAAAGCAATAAATCCAGCGCCGTTTTTCTTCGGAACCAATTCATCCGCCTCCGTCTTCTGTCACAGCTTCCGAACTCGACACGTCCAACCTTGCTTTGGCATTTCTCTTCTTTCGCTCTCTCCACACACCTCACCCTTAATACGTCACACACACACACGCCCACGAGAGTGGTGTAGATGGGCGGGTGAGTGTGTGTGTGCGATGTATGAATGTGAGTTTTTTCTTTTTGTGTCTATGAGAGGGAGAAAGCCATGGGAGAGAGCGAGAGATGCGAAATGCCAAAGCAAGTCTCAGGCCGACGGCTTAAAAAAATTACCGGACAATTTGTACTCGGATGTTGGCGATGTAGTAATTTACTACGTCCCACGTAGAACAAGCCGCAATACATCGAGTAAATTGGATATATGGCCCACCCCTGCAATAAAGTATGGCTTGGAGCTTACAACAGTTATGACACAAGAAACTTTACCTCATCCAGTGAAGCACCCCTAGTACAACTCTGTTGCAGCCCAGTATTTTTCTTGGGATATACTTCTCTTTTGTTCTAGGTTATTGGAAACAACTGTAAATGTCTGCATCAAATCAGAAAGTCAGTTCGTCTGTGATCGTAGAAAACAAAACTAAATTCTAAGTTGAAATGTAAAGTATCCCCCTCTGTCCACTTGTGTAGCACATGGAGGGGCCCAGATCAGTTGTCCAGATCAATGACAGTACATTGTGTGTTTATTTGCAATGGGACACAGATGTAAAAGCTCACTGATATAGACTGAACCTTATTGACCATAGCCTGTTGAATCACCAAGGGTGACCCCTATTTGCCTTCTCAAAATCAACCGACACGTCTATTCTGAATGAATGGGTCAGGCTTTAGGGCCAGGCTAGGCCCATATTAATATTCCAACCAGGACTATATTTGCAAGGATTTATTGGTGTGTTATACTTCCACAACCTGTGTCAGCCCCCCCCCCCCCAAGTTCTACATATTCACTGTTGAATGTCAGATGATGCGTTTGTGTGACACTTAAAGAATATGGAATAGCTGGCAAGAGCTGAATGGACACACGACTACAAAGATGCCTCCTCTTCCTTTAGTTTAGAGGCCGGATGGCTCGTGGTCTCTTTTGTGTGATTTACACTGGAAAGCTGACTCACTGAGAAACCGACATGGTTGCCATGGCAGCCTGAGGCCTTGAGAGCATGCCAGGCAAATTTTTACCCTCCAAAGATAGACGGCTTCATTTAGGATGATATTTATGTCAGTGGAGAGATTTTGTTAGTGATCAGCAGCATCCCTTTCAAAACAGACTTAAGCTTGGGTCAAGGTCATCTGCTCATTATAGCAAGAAGCCAAAGAGGAGATCTGCTGTTGGTAAATTAATGCGCAGCACTTTGATAAGAGGTGGTTTAACTTCTCCCCTGTTCTTACTTCAAGTTGTATGTTCATGGAGCTTGATAAATTATCATAGCTTGGAAAATGTTCATGTTGGTCAACAATAGGTGTCAGTCGAATAACTACTTGATTGCCTACATGCAGCTAGCTGTTGATTTCCAGTTAACTCGCTACCTGTACTGAGCTTTTATTGTGTGACCACTTCATCTGTTAGCGTTTCCTCTACCCCCTCCATTATGAAAAACATAGCTGGCATCTGTAGCAGCAACTACTGGCATATTGATCGAAAAGATGTGCCATGTGATGTGTTTCCATCGTGTCTGCCAGTGGATGGCAGATCTTTTTTTTTTGTCCTTATTGTTGCTTTGTGACAAAGTTGTTGGTCTTTTGTGCGTGATGTTGCAGTGGTTATGTATAATGGTGGCTTGTGTCATCAAAAGGGGTAAAATCCCATTGACATAATGATGGGCTTTAAAGGAAGGCCAGCTTCCCCTTGTCCCACCCCCTTTTCTCCCAAGAATGGCTGTTTTTTAAAGTATGTACTCGGGGACATTTGTCTCAGGATTCATAAGACTGACAAGGACTATTGGCTCACATTCTCAAGAGGGCGGCATACAAATAACTCGACATAACATTTTCGTGCATTTTCGTAGGTCTACATATTACACAAATGACAGTTTTCACCTAGTAGCAATGGCAACTACAGTTACACTGATTAAAGGGGGTGTATTATGGAGAAAAAGATTTATCTAGTCTTGGGACTGATTTTGCTTTCAGCGAAGTACCGATGTACCCTGAAGGCACTTAAATAACATGTTTCACCAGCTTTTTATGTGATGAAATATCATCATTTGAACAAGGAATTCAAAACTAGCACCAGGGCAAATACAGTCATCATTGGTACAGTGGATAGACATTGCTGGAATGGACAGATATTTCTCAGCTGAATTGAGCAGATGAGATTAGATGGCCTGTTTTCTGGCCCAGAACTTCAGACATTGTGCAGACACTTACCGCTGAACCTCCACTGTGGCATCAGCGTTGGCACTTTGGACCTTCCAAGTTTCTCCAACCTTATTGTCCAAAAGGTCCCAGAGGTTGTCATCTCCCTCACCTGTCTGTTCTGCTGCTGCAGCTGTTGTTGTAGATGGCTGACATGAACTGGGTAATATTGGTGGTGTGGATGCTGGACTGATCTGAGCACTTTGTTTAGCAATCAAGTCCAATCAAGCAGTGTCAGTATGAGCCCTGGTTATGACAACTGATTTGAGACCAGTAGTTGCCATACATTTGACATGGGTTCACTTCGGGGTAAACATCCTAGCATTGAACGTCAATGGATCTGAGCAGTACAATACAGGGCAAGTCTTATTTGAGAATGCAAGCTTATCGTAGACTAGGCAAAGGAGAAGTTTTGTGCATGGCGTTGGTTTCTAATTGACCACTCTCTTTCAAAACAGTATCGCCATGTTTTTCCACTGTTGAATCATTTGCAGCTAAATGTGCCATTGGTCTGGTGTGATTTTAATTATCAACCATGTCTGAGTTTATCTCAAGTTTCTTATAAATAATGCTTGTTGGAATTTGGTTTTATGGCTGCTGTCACTGCCATGTTTGTAACAATGCCGTGCAATTTATGTTGAAATATATTTATTTAAATTATTAAAAACAAGTTGGAAGTACATTCATTTTACCCAACTTTACTACATTTTTTATTAAGTATAATATGTTTGTTCTGAGATGTATTTAACTGCCCTGCTACTGCAGTCAAATGGGCAAAACCAATTCACAATAGCCAGAATCTGTCAGATGCAAAATTGTGATGAATCAAAAATCGCTTTGAAAACAGAATTTGCGACGTCGGTAAATTTTACCCGACTGGAAAGTAAAAATTCCGGACTGAATTACCTACTTTTTTTTTTTTTAACTCCAAGGTACTCAGGTAATACTAGTCCTGTGTGTGGATCAGCATGTCAATAAGCTAATCCTTGGTTACACATGTGCTTATACACCAAGTGCTTGTAATTACTCTAAATTCACAAAGAAACCGTTTTTGTTTCATACAGTAAATTACAATATTTTTTTAAACCCTGGCATCTTTTTAAGCCATGCACTGTGTCTAGTGTAAACAAGTGTACTGCCTTGATCCGGTTAGGTGGTGACATGTGCTGAGGCTAGGACTCGTGATTGTAAGATTTTGAGTATTATGAGCCCCAGGTAGGGCCCCGCTGGAAAGTGGTGTTGCTGTTGGCAGCCCAGTGATGAAGGATTCTTTCCAGTTGCAGGTGCCGTTCTTTGGATAAGAAGTTAAACCGAGGTCCAGACTCCCTATGGTCATAAAACATCTCGGGATGCCAATCATAAAGGTTAAGGGATTCCCCGGCTAAATTCCCAATTAGGTCATTGCCATCCAGACCACCTAGTCATCCCTCCCTACTTAGTTTTCTGATTTAAATCTTTGTCATGCCATCCTATAGAGCCGTTGTATGGCCAAACACTCACCACACACTGGCTGCCATCTCATCATCCAGGTCCCTGCTACACATATCCAAGGCAACGAAGTGCTTCGAGTGCCTAGCAAAAAGGAGCTATTCAAATACTAGGATTGTTCTCTTTAAATATACTCATGACCATGCCTCGGTATTCCACTTCGATTTTCATTTGATTGTTTGCATCAAATGTGCTCTTTATTATGATTCTCAAAACTGTTCTGTGGCTTGTGTTGTGATATACTCTGCCGGTATGATTTTTTTTTTTTCATGAACCGAAATAAGTGTGGGGACAAGTGTGACTCAACCTAAACTTACTGCCTCACCCAACCAGTTTAGCAGCAGCAGCAAGTCGAGTGTGGCCGATGTGGCACCACATCAGCAGTTTGAAGACTTCTCAGACATGTTAAAGCACTTGCATACCATTTCCTTTTCTCTAGTGATATAAAGTCCATCTTCTTACTTTTAGCTCACTCACTACAGAAGTTGTCCAGTTTCCATAGATTAAATGTCATAAGTTTGTTTGAAGCCATCCCAGTTCCCCTGGATTTACATTTTATCATATGTCCAACCTGAGATACCACCTTTTATTGAAAGATTGAGCTTTTTCGTTAAACATGCTTTGGTTACAAGGAAATAGAAGAGGTTAAATTCAGTCATAAGAAAATCTACGCAAACTACATGACGTTAAACACTACAAGTCTACGCAAACTACATGGCTTCGCTCGCGAAGCCAGTGTTTTTGCGTTAAGTGGCTATGTCCAATAGGCTTGTCACGGTGGTTGGTGTTACTGATGTGTACCGTCAGTAACACGAACCACCGTGACAAGCCTATTGGACATATGATCAACATCAGTGTTATTCACCTCACATCATCTTTTTTTTTTTTTTGATGGAAAAAATAAAATTATAAAAAATGAAATTACTTTTAGAGGTTGAATATATTTAATAGTGGTTAACATTTTCTCCAAAATGTTTCCCAATTTCAAACCTGCGTTTATAATACTTCTGTTCTGCAGGCTTCCAAGGAATCTTAGGCTGTTAAACATTATCAGCTACATCTAGCATGGGCTGTAGAATTTACTTCCACTGTTGATTACAGGTGGGGTTACTGTAGAATTATCAGGCTATTTCTCATAATACTTACAATATACAAATGAAAGGTATCAGTAATTTTCAGTATTTACTAAAAGCAAAACTGCTGTAAGATAAAGGAATTGGTGTGGTAGAATGAGTTTTGCCGCTGCAGCGAGGCAGGTAGCAACATTCCTCAACACAAGACACGCTGAACATAGAAAATTCTTAAATTCTTTTCAGTTCACGTCCTTGTAAATTGTGGGGAAATATTATATTCCAAATTCTAAGTTGTTTTTTTGGCCAATCACCCCACTCTTCCGAGCCATCCCGGTTGCTGCTCCACCCCCCTCTGCCCATCCAGGGAGGGCTGCAGACTACCACATGCCTCCTCTGATACATGTGGAGTCGCCAGCTGCTTCTTTTCACTTGACAGTGCGGAGTTTCGCCAGGGGGATGTAGCACGTGGGAGGATCACACTATTCCCCCCGGTTCCCCCTCCCCCCTGAACAGGCACTAGTGCAGCAACCAGGACACATAACCACATCCGGCTTCCCACCCGCAGACACTGCCAATTGTGTCTTCAGAGACGTCCGACCAAGCCAGCGGCAACACGGGGATTCGAACCAGTGATCCCCATGCTGGCAGGCAACAGAATAGACCGCCGCATCACCCAGATGCACTCGAATTCTAAGTTGAAACCATATTGTCTTGCTTACAATGATATGCAATAGCACAGAGCATTTTATCCTCACGCTGTTTATCTGTGTAGTTAGGGGTGCGTCGGCTCGTCAAAAAAAAAATTTTTTTTTAAATCGATAAATAAAACCTACAGTGGAGGCCTGCACTTTATGACAAACTCAGTGAACAGTAGACGATCAATTCATTAATGGTAATGACAGTTTCTTCCTTGGCGAACAGGTTTTGGTGCAAACCGTTCTCAACAACATAGAGGACCTATATGGTCCTAAAGTGCAGCCCTCCACCACATTGTTTTATACAATGATACCCTATGCAACTCATAAAGAGGCCAGCAAGCCCCTATTGTGTTGAAATTCAACAACACTGGTGTTAAACGGTGTAAAGAATGAAAGCAATAGTGTGAAAATTCTACAGCCGTGACACTTAGAATGTCAAGTCAAGTCAAGTCAATTTTACATGTATAGCCCAATATCACAAATTACAACTTTGCCTCAGGGGGCTGTTGGGTAATAAAAACCCGTAACTTTACACACTGGGTAGTTTTTTAACTGCAGGTGAGGGCCCATTAATAGTTTTCAGGTAGGGCAAGTCTCACCACGTGGCTATTTGCATGACTGAACCTTTGCTACCACAGAATACAGCAGAGGTCACCTGGCCTGCATACCCACCTTTGCCTTGTTTTGCTCCATCTATGGTTGACTTCTGTTCTACGAAATGTTGTTGGGATACTGTTAAGGGCCGGCATTGGTGAGAAGAACCTGAGATTATAGTGAGCATGGGTTTGCTGGTGTATAATACAAATATGTTTGTTGTACTGTTAGTAGTGAACAGATGATGGTCTCCACTGTTTCTACCATCATGATTTTCACCAATGTGATTTTCCTTTGGCTGTGTTTATATCCCAGGAGCTCTTACTATAGCATTTCTAACACATGAGCGTCTGAGCCTTTCTAACACATTAGTGTCTGAGCCTAAGTACAATAAAGCCAGTTAAAAGGAGGACTAGATTTAGTACGTATCAGATTTAATAGGCATTGTAATTCGCACACATTATGGCAGTCCAGGGGCCTCATTCATCAATCGTTTGTACGTACAAATTTGCGCTTACACACCCATGGGATTTTTTTTAGCCCTGTGATTTGTCTGACAGACCAGTGTAGAACCTGGCTAACCCCTGAATTTACACACCAGTTGGCTAACACCGATGTCTTTGCAAGCCTGAGTTACTGCTGGTTGCAAGAGGTAGACAGTAGATATTAGGGGGAAGGAATTGCAGATAACCACCAGGCTTTGCTGCTACCTGTCAGACAATTTGAAGGGCTAAAAAATTCCATGGGTGTATAAGAACAAATTTGTAAGTACAAATGATTGATGAATGAGGCCCCAGATGATTTTAAGTCCTTGAAAACCAGATCTAGAAATGGTGGTGGTGGGTCTCTTCTTGCCCAGTGATATTTTGCTGTCTGGCTCTGTTTGGTGTAACTGCTACACTGTGTTGTGGTAGATGCAGCCAAGAGCCACCTGTCTAGGTCACAACAAATCAGACACTGCGACAGTAAAATCACGAGTTGCCAAAATGAAAAGCAGTTGCAAAAATGCTTTGCACAGCAGCGTTCGTTCCTATAAGCACCACTGTGTTCTCCAGCTGTCTTGTAGTACACAGGTGATTGTAACAACAACGAAAACTTGGAAAATCCATAACTACAGCCTTGCAAGTTTAAACAGTAGTTTAAGTACATTTTTTGTCTTTGCACAAGTTGCAAAGATACCAGTTTGATAACTTTCAATTTTGACGTTCTTTAAGAAAAGGCACAACAAATGTCACAAGTATTTCAGTCATGATGGAATGAAGAAACACATACAGGTTTGTAACCTTCCATTAAAAAACACAATCACCATTTCAGTTCTCTGCCTGGTAGGTTTTTTTTCTTCCTCCAACCTCTTTCCCCTCCACTTATTTCTTAGTTGTAAACATAATATGCCTTCAATAAAATAGCCTACTGGAGATCTGCTCATCAGCCTCATGTTTGTTAAAATGTAATTTTTTTGTTTTTGTCAGGAAAAAGATCAGATCCGTTGTCCTTTTTTAAATTGACATAGTTTTGGAGTGCTAGATAAATTCAAGTGCTTATTTGGATTTCTTTCAGAATAAGCCTGATGCAATGAAACTAACCTTGTTTTGATGGTCGTAGTCATAGTACTGCACTCACATACTTGGTATTTCTTACAAAGTATGTGGTATCATGTATCTCATCATTTTTCTTTTATGCCCTTTTTTTTTTTCTCAACCCAAATATCAGAGTCTGTCTACAGTAACGTCTTGGATAGACTACCAGAAAATGTCATCATTGGTATGGTTAAAATCATGTTATTTTGTTTATTTGATTCTAGCGAGGTGGCTGTGGATTGGGTTTATCCATCCATCAATTATCCGAACTGCTTAGCCCTCTCTCAGGGGATGCTGGAGCCTATCCCAGCAGTCATTGGGCGGCAGGCGGGGAGACACCCTGAACAGGCTGCCAGGCCATCACACAGGGCTGACATACACATTCATACCTAGGGACAATTTAGTATGGCCAATTCACCTGATCTGCATGTCTTTGGACTGTGGAGGGAAACCGGAGCCCCTGGAGGAAACCCACGCAGACACGGAGAGAAAATGCAAACTCCACACAGAGGACGACCCGGGACGACCCCCCAAGGTTGGACTACCCCGGAGCTCAAACCCAGGACCTTCTTGCTGTGAGGCGACCACACTAACCACTGCGCCACCATGCCGCCGGATCGAGTTTATAAGTACCAATATTCAGGCAACATTGATAAAAGTCCTGACTTATTTATCACATTCACAGTATTAACAATTGCCTCTTTGTATAAACAATACTGCATAAAAGAAGCTTTAAGGTGTCTTTTTATGCAGCTTTTTTTTTTTTGAGGAGGAGGAGGAAGCCTGAACACATCTCTCTCAAAAATTCAAAGTGGAAATTGACCATTTACAGTCTGCTTATATTTTATGACAGAAACTTAAAATAGATCCTCCTCACTGCGACTGCACAGTGAGTCCAATGTTTGGTTGCTACGTGACGACAGCTGGAGCCTCGTGTTGCTAAATACAGGGAGGGTTTGTGAGTTGTTTAGTATCAAACTTTTTGGAAAGGCCTCGCAGCAGCATATTTCTGGCTTAAAGAATCCTGTGGGTGTTCATTGTTGGAATTTATTTCATGAAAAATAGTAAAGTATATGAAGTATCTACATATGATTCTTCAGACACTTTGTCATCCTCTATTACTATAGTTCTTATCATAATTTCAAAAACAGCGGAGAACCTTGATTCAATTTACACAACATCCTCTTAATATACAATGGTTGTGGCCTTGCTATCATGTTATGGATGGTGCATGTTGAGAGTTTTGATCCAATAGTCCTGGTCTCTGCTAGATCTAGTGACCCAATATTTTCCCCCCCAAACATATAATTTCACTCAAGTAGCCTGGAGGGGATATTGAGTTTGGTCATGTGTGTTTGGCCTTGTTCGGACTGCCAGCCCAAATCTGTTTTTTTGGCATATCCAG
Organism: Lampris incognitus; assembly: GCF_029633865.1. Taxonomy (NCBI): domain Eukaryota; kingdom Metazoa; phylum Chordata; class Actinopteri; order Lampriformes; family Lampridae; genus Lampris; species Lampris incognitus. Next base: position 15,677,709 of record NC_079225.1, on the reverse strand, counting down.
ATTGTAACCATATTGATTTTTGAAAGTCTGGACAACAAGAAACCCACATGAAATGTAATTTCTAAGAGTTAAGAGTACATCTGCCATTTTACAATGCTGCGATTGCAACTATTCCCCAATCCTCTGTGAATAGTACACATGGACCATTGTAACTCCAGTTAATGTTCATGGTAACTTGCATATGAAACCGATCGTTGTTTTCGGTCATTATGCCACTGTGCTGTTTATAAGGTTTGGGATACCTGCAGTCAATTGAGACTGAAGAAGTTAATTAGATGAGTGATGAAATGTTTCTCTCAATAAACGTCATGTCCAGATGAACTGGTTCAACTTTCTGTGACATGCAGATGGGTTGTTGCTGTCTGGACACACAAATCCAATCTGATCACTTGCAAATAACAGTGCGGACAGTGTGTCTTTAAAGATCTGATTTGAGAAGCAAATCTGATTTTCCTGCAGTCTGAATAAGGACTTTGTGTATTTGTGTTTTTGTGTAATTGTAACATGCCTTCTCTTCAAGGTTAAATGCATACCCATATATACTTGTCTGTATGTAAAGCACAGAGCTTCTGAGACCATGCTGTGGTGTTAGGTGTTTGCCATCCTAATAGCCAATCATCTGCACATACCTGTGTTGTTATCTCCACCAGGCGTGGAGGTTCTCCTGTTTGGCATGAAAAACGCGCCGGCAACCTTTCAGAGGTTAATGAATTTGGTAACCTCCAGACTGCAGAACACTCACATATCTGGATGATGTGCTTTGCTATAGCAATTCGTGGTCTGATCACATCGAACACATGAGACAGCTGTTTGAGCGTCTTAAACAAGCGGGGTTGGTAATCAACTTGCCCAAATGTGAAATTGGAAAGGGGCAGGTCACATATTTGGGGCACCAGGTGGGCCAAGGTTCAGTGAGACCAAGGACTGCCAAGGTGCAGGCCATTTTAGACCTGCCTGTTCCGAAAACAAAACGCCAGCTAATACACCTTTTGGGCATGTGTGGTTTTTATAGGCGGTTTGTTCCCAACTTCGCAGCTGTGACAACACCACTAACAAACCTGTTGAAGAAGGTAGTTAAGTTGAGCTGGTCAGCGGATTGTCAGACCGCTGGAAATGGTTAAAGCTATTCTAGCTAGTGAACCAGTGCTGGTTGCTCCAGACTTCTCTGTCCCATTCAAGTTTGCAGTGGATGCTTGTGATGTTGGTGTGGGGGCGGTGGTACTACAGACTGATGGGTCAGGAATAGACAGGCCTGTTGCATATTTTTCTCAAGAAACTGAATCGCCATCAGAGGCGATATTCCACCATCGAGAAGGAGGCCCTGGCTCTTCTCCTAGCAGTCCAACACTTTGAGGGGTACGTCTCTAGTGCTGGAGCTGATCTGGTAGTCCTCACTGATCACAAACCACTTACGTTCCTGTCAAAGTTCAGAACATCCAGTCAGAGAGTGTTCCGTTGGAGTTTAATTTTACAACCATATAACCTGACGGTAGTGCATTGCCAGGCAGAGAAAATGTTATCGCGAACACCCTGTCAAGGGGATGAGCATATAGTTTGGGTATTTTTGAAAAGTTTGGGAGTGCCTTATTGGTAGTAATGCACTTGAATCAGTGGATTTAAAAAAAAAAAAGATTCGATTATAATTGTACATAGTCTTATTGTTGTTGTTTTAAGAAACGATAAAATAATAGAAAAGGATAAAACAAAAAGAACAAAAACAAATAGGTTGAAACCAGATGGGTTTTTTTTGTTTGTTTGTTTTTTTGGGGGTTTTTTTGTAAGGGGGGAGGAATGCTAGAAGTGATAGGGGTTATAGCTGCCTTTTTCCCTCTTTTCTTACTTACTTGGACTGGTTTTCATTGAGAAATGATTGGAGGTGGGGTTAAGCAGGGTTTATAAGAGGACATCACTGTGAGGTGTGGGTGTGTCTCCTGGAGTTAGTTAATGGTGGGAGGTTGCATAAATGCCTAAGGATACGCCACTCTGCAAACGTGGTACAGGTTGTGACAACCCCTCCGCTCCACTAGGGGCGCCTGTGGTTTTATGTTCCTCTTTGTCATGGAGGATCTTAGTCAGGGGTGGAGGCTCGTCATTTTGCTCATGAGCTGAGTACTGACTACCACGTTTGTTTCGTTGTTCCTTATCGTTTTTTGTTTAAATAAACGTGCTTGGGCAAAATTGCAAACTCATCTGGTCTCCCATCTTTGTCGCAGCCTACGAGCTGGGCTGTGACATTTGGAGGGGGTATTGCGTTTGATCATGTGTGTTTGTATATCTGTCCGCAGCCGATCTCACATGCTACTGGGCCTATCAGCCTAATGTAATTTTTGTGCAGTTATGACTGTGTGATCAAGAATCTCATGTGGTTGCGGTGATTCAAAACCTTTGTTCTCGCTACCGCCGCTCCCTCTCTTCATTCACTCTCCAGTTCACTCACCCAACACCGCTCTCTGTTGCTGCCCGATCTGAGTCAACCATAAATGTGTCGCGCGTGCGCACGGTTGACTTGGATCGGGCAGCGATAGCGTCAAAACATTATGTATTCAGGTATGAGTCTTGAAGGTAAACGAGAAGTTGATTGTATTTCACAAGTCAGCAAATCATTCACTGCTGATATCAGCACAGGACAACTGGTAGAACACTGGATGAACCAAAAATAATAAGCTCTGGCTTTATTTTCATAATACAATAAAGCTGGGTAAACCCATTTATGCTCTTGCATGTGCGACTCACATCTAGTTGACTGAGATTGGGCAGCGACTTGATCAAAAGTTATTGAATCAATTCAAATCAAATCAATTTTATTTGTATAGCCCAATATCACAAATTACAAATTTGCCTCAGTGGGCTTAACAGCAACACAACATCCTGTCCTTGTTCCTTATCCGATGAGAGGGTCTAACTCCCTAAAAAAAAAAACCTTTAACGGGGAGAAAAAATTGGAAGAAACCTCAGGGAGAGCAACAGCGGGGGGATCTCTCTCCCAAGACGGACAGCGTGCAATGGATGTTGTGTTCACGCAATTTACATAATACAACATTGAAAGAGGATAACAGAATTATAATATACATAACATTTATGAAGAATATGATGCACAGGATGCCAAGCAGTGTCCAGATGCCATCGGAACAGTCCAGGACCCAAGCCACGTGACCAGCATCATCATTTAAAAAAAAAAACTTATGTGAGGAGAGGAAGGGCAGGCAGCATCCAAATGGTGACCACCATCACCACGGAGACCTGGGAGGAGAACCGACTGCACATGCACACAAGGGAGACTCGCATGACACCATTCAAACACAGAAAAAGAGAAAGGAGAAGACATCATTCAGAGAAAGAGAAAAGGCATGTTAGAGAAGAAAACAGTTTGCAATAGTCATTAGTCATAATCAATTAAGTCATCAACTAGTCATAATCTATACTCTGTAATCTATACTCTATCATCTCGTCAGCAGAACAGTGGTTGGTAAATTCATTGAGACAGAAAACCAACCCGCCATCCAGTACCGGTTGTGACGCACTCAACTTAAAGGCAACTAATTGTAAGCTAAGGCAAAAAGATGAGTTTTAAGTTAGGTTTTAAAGGACTCAACAGACTCTGATTGTCTGATGGCAGCAGGCAGGTTATTCCACAACAGCGCAGCCCGATAGGAAAAGGCCCTGCCACCAGCTGACTTCTTTTTAACTTTGGGTTCTTTTTTTTCTTTTTCTTTTAAAGAATTTTGATAATCCAAAAAAAAATGGGAGTTCTAAAACAACAGCTTCCGCTAGGTTGCAGTCAAACAGGAAGTGTTGTCTATTCTTGCCGCAGCCCGATCTGAATCAGTTGTAGATGTGAGTCACTCATGCAAGAGCTTCAATGGTTTACCCAGCTTTATTATATGAAAATAAAGACGGTTAGGTTTATACAAAAAAGGTCGCATAGCAAACCTTTTTTTGGAAAGTGCAAGTTTATATTAGAGTTGGTCGCATTCGTGTGAGGGTCCGCCTAGGGGGCTGCACATCCACAGACGGACAGGTAAAACGTTTTTATTAGGTAGATTTTTTTTTTTTTTTTTTAGCTTGAGTGCTGCATATTAACTTTTTTCCATATTTCCCATTCAGTCAACTTGGGCGCTGCATAAAAGTTTTATAATGGCAGGAAAAACACTGGTTATTTTGTCCATGCGTGCGTGTGTCTGTCCGCTGTTAATCTTGCATACTACTGGGCCCATCAACCTAAAAAAATGTGTGCACAGTTATGACTGTATGGTCAAGGATGTCTCGTGGTTGTGGTAATTCAAAGACTTAGAAAAAGTGTTAACTCCTCAGCTGTTTTTTTTTTTTTTGCCTAAGTCTCACTGGAGAAGGGGCGATATGCAGGCAGTGCTGGCTCCATAGATTCCCTTCTCCTGGTAGGTGAAAAAAGGGGTGGTTTGTCATCAAGTCCAAGCACCGGTGAAGGGGAGATGCATCTGCACTCTACTTAAACCCCTTTTTTACAAAGGCAGTTTGAGAGCTGGTTCGGCTCCAGTGTCTAATCTCAAACAAGTTCTTCGCAGTTTAACGGATAAAGAACTGGCTCTCGGCCAGGAAAACTGGTTCCATAGTGGCACCAACTCTACTGGGCTAGAATTAAAAAACGCTTTTGTCAGGGGCTGGGTGCGGGATTATCGTGACCAACAAGACCAATAGGGGATGCATTACTTGGCAGCATCAATCGGTTCTGTCAAATAATATATGCATATGACACTTCAAATCAAAATACGATAGGAATCAAATGATTTTGTCAGCACGTACTTTATTTGATTGACTTTGACAGTGAATTTGAAACCCCACATTCTTTTTTCCGCATGTAAAAACCTAATTTTAATATAACTATCTGAAATCCTGTGCTGAACAACACATCTACAAACACCAAAGAGTTTGCACTAAGAAATATTGAGAGATTAATCAGGAAAACTTGTACATTTCAGACAAGTGAACAAGGCAGATAATCACAGGTTCTGTTAATTTTTTAATGGACATGAGTTATGATATTTAAACTAACCATCCATCAACAGGGAAATAAAAGCCTCTTGTCTACGAGACCAGTCTCTTGAGAGAGCGCCAGCCAGCTCACAACGGGGTCTGTGAGCGTGACTGGATTGGCTGGTTGCCAGTTTGTAGCGCTTCTCAACTCCGAAAACTTTGGAGCAAATTTTCGTTTCACCATCAATTTTCGTAAAATTACCAGTATTCAAAATCTGCACAGTTGATTTCTCATATCAAAAATTCTCAGACGTAAATTTAATGCTGAAAAAGCATACGACATTTGTAAAAAATCAAAATCTAAACAGTTGATTTCTCGCCCCATCTTCGGAGACGTATCATTGGCGGTAATTTGGGATCGAGTATGACTGTCCTCCCTCTGGGTCCTTTTGGGTCTTCAGATAGGCGTAGAGGCCGATCCTGGAGCTACTTAATGGTAGAACTTCTGCGCCTGACAGCTTTTGTGGAGAGGCTGATGCGCCTGCAGCCACCACACGGTCCTTGGCAGGGGGTGGCCAGAGTCCAATGGCATGGAGAACCAAGACATGGAGAACCCTCTGTTGCAGCCTTCATCCGCCTTCACTGCCATTGTGACCTGGAGACATCTTCCACCAGTTCCACCGTTGAGGTCTTTTTGTCGGAGATGTATAGACATATACAATGATGTGGCTCTCTAGCCAGCTCTGACCCGTGGAAAACTCGTTCTTATGTTCACAAGTTGAACCAGGTGTGAACCGGTACTAGCATTAGTTAGTGGAAAGGGGGTATGAGTGCAGTCTTCAAGTTAAATAGTTTACCCATGTTGACATAGTTATTCAGTTGATTTATTTATATAGGCTTATGTTTGATGTTCTTCTGCAAAGCTTATCTAAACAGCATCAATAAGTTTATTATGTGCACTTTCAGGAAGTATTTTTGTTTAACAGTGGTGTCTAGGCTTACTCATAATGTGGACTACATTTGCATTTCTAATTTCAAGATTTAAATGTCCATTTCACACGGGATTAGGGTTTCCAGGATCCCATCTTTAGTTTCCTGATTAAGGTATGTTTTTGTCACACTCAAATTGGGTAAAATGGTTTTTTCCATTAAATGGGAAAATACATATTTACAGCCTACAGTTACAGCGTAATATTTTTTCTTCTTTTAATTTTAATATTTTTTTCTCTTAAATATTTTAAATGCTTTCCTGTTTGCTTCTTTTCTTGTCCATAACTTCATTTGAGATGGTGTAAGTGGAATTACTTTTTGTCCTCACCAAAGCAACCCTAGGGATGTGTATACTGACGCATCCATTTCTGAAAGGCAAAAATAGCTTTGAATTGGGAAAAGTATCCGCATGTCAGACTGTATCTAACCGGGTCTGACTATCTCTTCCCCCAGGAGGCCAGGGACGACTTCACATGAATAGAGAGCTTTTTCCAGATACACTTGGGCTTCAAACATCACGTGGAAAATAGAAATCAAACATGCATAGACTCTTTTTTTTTTTCAAAGCAATGTATAAGTTATGTATGGAAGTACTGACGGTTAAGTTTCATTCATTCACTCATTCATTTATTCAACCTTTATTTATACTCTGAGAGATCATTGAGGGCGACTCTCACTTACTATGATGTCGAGTCAATTACAAAAGCAATAAGGGAAAACGACAACAAAGAGAGAAAAGGCCAGACCACAGCTATAAAAAGCTATCCAGTTTTTCCGATAAGGGAAGATAATTTGGTAGCTAAGATGATTTAAATGTAAAATAAAATACAGTTGCGTAAAACAATTACAAATGGAGGATGAGAGGTTTAAGATCAAATTTCTGAAATGGCCAAAAGGAATAAGTGTGTTGATTTTTAGGAGGTGCTGTATTTTGTTCCAGGAGTTATGTGCACTAAAAGTAAAAGCAGTCTTTCCAAGTTCAGTCTTAATTTATAGAACATAAAGCAAGAGCCAGTCAGTAAAGTGGGTCTGATAAAGACCACCTGAGTGACAGTATTGCTGCAAGGTAATATGGTGATTTTCCAGTCAGGGCTTTATAGATAAAAAGATAACGGTGGGAATCATGTCTCTTGGAGAGAAGACCACCGAACCCTATCATGTAAAATACAATGACGTGTACTGTAGACATCAGCAGTAATAAATCTCAAGGCAGTGTGATAAACAGAGTCCAGAATTTGTAAGCGTGGAGGCCACTCCATAAGTTAGGGGGTTATCCTACTCAAACTAAGAGTTTGTATTTATATAGCTCCTTTTTTAAAACAAAGTTCTGCACAAGATACAGATCCAGAAAAAAATAAACATACACTTACAGTTATATACAGAAAAGTAAAAATTACAGCCCCATTACAGGGAAGTCAAATCTGTAGAAATGGGGTTTGAAAAGTTTTTTTAAGCTGTTTAGACTCAGCTGATCTAACGGGGGGAGGGGGGGGGCGCTATTCCAGAGGGACCTGGCCCCAACGGCAAAAGAACAGTCATCCTTGGTTTGCGAAGGGAGTGGGGTATACATAAGAGACTCTGGTTGGGGCGGCACAATGGCCTAGTGGTTAACACTTTTGCCTCATAGCAAGAAGGTCCTGGGTTTGAACCCCAGGCCGCCCCAGGTCCTTTCTGTGTGGAGTTTTCATGTTCTCCCCGTGTCTGCACCGGTTACCTCCCACCATCAAAAAGTCATCCATGTTAGGGTTAATACTCCTGCCTGTGCCGCTGACCAAGGCAATGGAAAGAAGAACTGGAGTTGGTCCTCGGGCGCTGCAGCTGCCCACTGCTCCTATACAATAGGATGGATTAAATGCAGAAAACAAATTTCATTGTAATCGTACAATGGAAAAACAGTGGCTTTCTGTGAATGGCCTAGAGTTGGAGTAAGAATGCAAAAGTTCAGAAATGTATAAAGGGGCAAGACCATGTAGGGCCTTATATATATATATATATATATATATATATATATATATATATATATATATATATATATATATATACACACATACACGCACATACGTATATATGTTTGTGTGTGTGTGTGTGTATAAAACTTTGTTAAACGAAACACTCAATGGTACGGAAAAGTGCTCAACAAATAAGGAGCAAAATAATCCAGTGAATCAAGTAAATTCTTTGTGAGACCGTACAAGCCTGTTTTCATGCCATAAGCAATCATCAGCTGTCAGTCTTAGATCCCATATCACACACACACACACACACACACACACACAAATATATGTATATACTTAGCACAAAAAGTATGGAAATTTGTGTTTGATAGATAATTTCTTGTTGTAACAATACTTCTTGGCAATATATCTTATACTGTTGGAAAGCCTGTTTATTTCCCTTTTAAATGGGGCCACATTTGTAAGGAACATGCATTTGTGGGATGAGCAGCAGAGCTGAGTATGTGGGTTGCACCCATGAAAAATTTGCCAAATCTTCTCTGCCAATGCCGAACAGCTTATTTTGCTGTTGCTATTGACTCTTGTTTTGAGCTTCTGGTACCCCAGGTGCTGACAAACGGGTGCCTGATATAAGATTTATTGCCAAGAAGCATTGTTACAACAAAGAAATAATCTACTAAACGCAAATTTCCTTACTTTTTGTGCTAAGTTTATATATCTATATATATATATCTATATATATCTATATATATATCTATATATATATTCCACCCCACCTCCTTTTCTCCCTAATTGTATCCAGCCAATTACCCTATTTTCTGAGCAGTCCCGGTCGCTGCTCCACCCCATCTGCCGATCTGGGGAGGGCTGCAGACTACCACACACCTCCTCCGAGTCGCCAGCCGCTTCTTTTCACCTGACAGTGAGGAGTTTAGCCAGGGGGACGTAGTGCGTGGGAGGATCACGCTATTCCCACCAGTTCCCCCTCCCCCCTGAACAGGCGCCCCGACTGACCAGAAGAGGCGCTAGTGCAGCAACCAGGACACATACCCACATCTGGCTTCCTACCCGCAGATAGACAGAATTGTGTCTGTAGGGATGCCCGACCAAGCCGAAGGTAACACGGGGGTTCGAACCAGTGATCCCTGTGTTGATAGTCAACGAAATAGACCGCCAGGCCACCAGATGCCCAGACCCCCTACTCTTTAAGATAAGTGCCATGGGATCTATAATGACCACAGTGAGTCAGGACCTTGGTTTAACGTCTCATCCAAAGGACGGCATCTCCTACAGTACAGTGTCCTTGTCACTGCACTGGGGCATTGGGAAGACTACCCCCTACTGACCCACCAACACTACTTCCAGCAGCAACTCCGTTTTCTCAGGAGGTCTCCTATCCAAGTACTAGCCAAGCCCTTGCTTAGCTTCTGTCATTCGGCAGAGCCAGGGTACATGTTGGTATCGCTGATGACAAGGAATTTTGGGGGGGGGGGGTTACATCTAAAGGACAAGAGGACAGGCGCTTACGGGATACAGGGGCAATGAGATTGTGCCGAGAGATCGGGAAGGAATTGGACAAGAGTAGGTCAGTAAACTGATAAATCAGAGGAAATATTAGCAATGTTAAAATTGGAATGAATGTTATTGATTTTGTCAACAAAGGAAGACAAAAAATGTTCACAGTATACTTGGGAGGAGGTAGATACAGCAGGATGTACAGGGTTTACAAGCTGGTCAATGGCTTTAAACAGGAACCTCGGATTATGTTAGACCTGCAATGTAGACAGTTCTCGCCTCTTTGATGTTTTGGTTGAGTATGGACAGCAGTTCTTTCAGACGGAGGAGATGGGCCCTGAGTTTGGATTTCTTTCACCTACGCTCCACTCATCTGACTTCCCTTTTCAGATGATGAATGTTGTCGTTAATTTAGGAGCAAGGGTTAGTTGATGAAAACGACCTGGTGTAGTGTAGGGAGCTGTGGTTTCTAGTGCAGAAGCACGCTGAACATTGAACCAGGTTACAAGATCATTAACATTGGAGGTAGGGATGTCTCAATCTGATCCACATTATTGTTATCAGGTTGATACTGGCCCAGAATTCTGGATTGGATATCAGATGGAGGGGAAAAAAAAGATCCGATACGTCGTCGTCGTTGGCGTCTCTCGTGTCCGAGGATCCATTCCAAGAGATAGAAAAACTCATGGAGCCATTCGCTAAAGCCTTGATTAAAAGTGGTGATCAGATCGCGACACTGGTCCACACTCTTTGGCCTGGGAGGATCTAGTTCCGTGGCAACACAAGAGTGAAGATGATGGGATTCGCCACAGGTTGCACCCAAGTGATGGTCGGATTGGGAGTCCGGACTGCCCACTTGTTAGGCATTTACGAGCCAGGGATGTGTGGGATTTTTATAACAGCCAGTCTGCGGTCCCGTTAGGCTTTAGCCAGCTGAGTGCTGCCCAGGTTACGCCAACTCCACAAGTGAAGTCCGGTCAATACCACGAGGAGGGGCCTATCCGGGGTTTGTCGCGCATGCAGGAATCGGTACCCTGAACCTTTCAACCTACATCCCATGACGCTTCAGCTACCCTATCCGATACAAACGATGGGGAAATCTAGCTTAAACCATCGCCTAAATGCTTGTATATTGTATCTTCTTCTTAATCTTTTTCTTCATCTTTTTCTTCTTTTGACTTCTTTCTGGTTTTCTTCTTCATTTTAACACTTTCCGTGCTGCGCACTTCCGTTTAAGCGGCGCAACGTGTCAAGGGATAACAACAGTAGTAGCCAATTAGTCACGTGTGTGAGCATTAACTACCTGTGGAATAGTCATGTCAGTAGTGTGGAAGTATTTCAACCTTAAAGAGGAAAAAAAAATCCAACAACCGATTGCAAAATTTGCAATGCAAATGTTTCGAGGGGTGGCAGCGCTGTTGGTCGGTTTAACACCACAAACTTAATCAAGCATTTGGAAAAACACCACACGGAACACCACCAGGAATTTCTGCATGCAGCGGCTGCAAAGAAAAGCAAAACGCCCCAACAGCAGACATTGATGGACTCAATAAAAAGGCAAGAGAAACTGCCCTCAGACGGCAACAAGGCGAAATCGATAACGGAGAAACTTTGTTGTCCTGGACAACCAACCCCTTTCGGTGAAAGAAAATGTGAGGTTTCGATGCTTAATTGAGCAACTCAAGCCTTGCTAGACTCTGCCCAGTCGCCATTATATAACGGAAAAGGCCATCCCTCATATGCACATCGAAGTTTGCAATTTTCTGTCCAAACTGTTGGAGAATGTAGGCACGGTTAGTTTCACAACAGACATCTGGCGCGCAGACGTGAGTCCAGTGTCCTTGAGTCTGTGCATTGGATAGATTCGGATTTTACCTTTAAAAAAGCGGTGTTACATGCCCGAGAGTTTCGTGGCTCGCACACGGGATTCCGTTATGGCAGCCATTGAGGAAATACTGCGTGAATGGAAGATTAGTAAAAACAAAGTACATTTAGTTTTAAGGGATAATGCACAAAATATGAAGAAGGCTATGGATCAACTTGGCATGGCGAGTTTAGGATGCTTCGCGCACACACTGCAGCTAATTGTGCATGAGGGACTGTTGTCGCAGCACAGTGAAAGTGATGCACTGGCCAATGGGAGAAAAATAGTAGGCCACTTCAAACACTCGCCCCTTGCCTAGTCACGGTTAGAAGACATCCAAGCAGAGCTAAATATGCAGCCTAAGCATCTGCAGCAGGATGTCCAAACTAGGTGGAACGGCACCCAGTACATGATTGAAAGCCTCATTGCACAGAAACGGGCACTGTCTGCATATATGGCTGAATACGACCTGCCAGCCACACTAACAGCAAACCAGTAGGACCTATTGGAGAAGGCTTCCATGGTTCTGATACGTTCTGAGGAGATGACAAGGGAGGTGAGTGCCTCCTCCACATCTGTAGCTGATGTCATCCCCATTGTGGGTGTCCTCAGTCCGGAAAACGTGTTCTCGGTCGGGAAAACGAGGGGAAAAGTGTTCTCGGTCGGGAAAACAAGGCTGACCAGGGGATTAAGACAATGAAAAGTACCTTCCTTGACGCAGTCAGCGGACGTTTTAACGACATGGAGTCCGAACCATTATACTCGGTTGCAACTCTGCTAGAGCCACGTTACAAAGACAGGTAAGGGAATTTCTGTTAGCCTAATCTGATTCAACTTTGTGTGTGTGTGTGTGTGAGAGAGAGAGAGAGAGTGTATGGAATTTCCACTACCATTTCATTGTTTTCACATATCAAGTATAAGAGCAGACAAATAATTGACATTAAAGAAATTATTTGACTATTAATATTTGCTATATTTTATCTTTGGGCAGCACAGTGGTGCAGTGGTTAGCGCGGTCGCCTCACAGCAAGAAGGTCCTGGGTTTGAGCCCCGGGGTAGTCCAACCTTGGGGGTTGTCATCCTCTTTGTGGAGTTTGCATGTTCTCTCCGTGTCTGCATGGGTTTCCTCCGGGTGCTCCGGTTTCCTCCCACAGTCCAAAGACATGTAGGTCAGGTGAATCGGCCGTACTAAATTGTCCCTAGGTTTGAGTGTGTGTGTGTGTGTGTGTGTGTGTGTGTGTGTGTGTGTGTGTGTGTGTGTGTGTGTGTGTGTGTGTGTGTGTGTGTGTGTGTGTGTGTGTGTGTCGGCCCTGTGATGGACTGGCGGCCTGTCCAGGGTGTCTCCCTGCCTGCCGCCCAATGACTGCTGGGATAGGCTCCAGCATCCCCGCGACCCTGAGAGCAGGATAAGCGGTTTGGATAATGATGGATATTTTATCATACCAGGTACTTAACAAATGCAGACACTTTGAGACTTGGAAAGGAAGCATTATTGGCAGAGGTAGGGAAGATGGAGGAAGTGTTGAAGACCACCTGAAACTACAACCTCCAAGCCAGCAGACCAGACTCCACGGATGGAGGCTGCAGGCACAGCTACCAGCAGCCTTGGCAGTGTCTTTGATGAAATCCTGGAGGAAAGCATGGTATTACCTGGTCCTGGGATAACCACAAGTGCACAAATTCAAGTGAAGACCTACCTCAGTGAGGCAACTATTCCATGGTCGGACAATCCCTTGCTTTACTGGAAAGCCAACCAACCTGGACTGCCATCCTTGGCAGCCACGGCAGCTAAATGTCTCTGTGCTCCCTGCACAAGTGTAGAGAGTGAGAGGCTCTTTAGCACCGGCTCAACTATTACTGATGTAAGAAGGAGCAGGCTGACAGTGGAGACCGCTGAAAAGCTTATGGTCCTAAAGAAGAATCTGCTCCTCATGGTTATGTGAGCAAAATTAATATGTTCAAGAGCTTTGCTACAGAGAAATGGCACCTGTGAAAGTGATTTTTTTTGTTTTATTTTTACAATTGTTAAAAATAAAGCAGCTAGGTCAGTAAGGTCAGTTTAAACTGTTTGTTAATGTTATTTATTTGGAATGTTATACATATTTAAGTTGTGTTTTACAGTGCCATTTGCACATGGCTGCACTGTAAGGGATAGTTTTGGATTATTTTTTTTTAATACTGAATGCTGTTTAAATTTTGACTTTAAACCTGTTGGTCGGTTTAAGTACTGCAGTACCTGGTTTTTTTTGTGTTTTTTTTGTTTGTGTTTTTTGTTGTTGTTTTTTTTGTAGTGTTTGAATAAAGGGTGGCAGTTCTTTCATAACCTAGTATTTGTTTGTTCTCCATTTGAGTGAGATGTTTTTAGGTGGGTAACTGGCTGCCATAAGCAAAGTGCTTCCATGTATTTTATTATTATTATTATTATTATTATTATTATATGTACATGCAGGTGGCTTGCGTGACAGAGGAAGATGCAGAGGACAGGAAGCGATGGAAACAGATGATCCGCTGTGGCGACCCCTAACGGGAGCAGCTGAAAGTAGTAGTAGTAGTAGTAGTAGTAGTACAAGAGTACACAAAATATTGGGTTGATATTGGTATCGGCAGATGGCCAAAACTGTGGTATCGGAAGTGAAAAAGTGATATCGGGGCGTCTCTAATTGGAGGAGTCAGGTGGGGGGTATAGGAATTGGAGAAACAGGACTAAAAAAGTAGCTGCAGAATTGCCGCTGAAGAAGCGAGTGTACTGTGCACTTCTGCAGTTGAGCAGAAGACTGAAGCATGGTGTCAAAAACAATGCATTTTGCAAAGTCTTGTTTTGATTTGATTTGATAGTGAAATTACATTCTGCATTTAACCCATCCTAGCTGTGTAGCTAGCAGCAGTGGGCAACTCCAGTTCGTCTTGCTATGCCTCGGTCAGGGGCACAGACAGGAGTATTAACCCTAACATGCATGTCTTTTTGATGGTGGGGGTAACTGGAGCACCCGGAGAAAACCCACCGCAGACACGGGGAGAACATGCAAATTCCACATAGAGGACGACCTGGGATGACCCCCAAGTTTAGACAATCCCGGGGTTCGAACCCAGGACCTTCTTGCTGTGAGACGACGGCGCTAACCACTGTGCCGCTGTGCCGCCCTAAGTCTTCGGTGTAATTGATATATATTAGTATTTTGTTTTATTTTATTTAATTGTTTTTCCCTGTATTGTCTATTTTGTATTGTGTATTCAGTATTGTGTTTTCCCTGGTAAAATAAAGGCTGATGATAACATGCAAAACCTTTGTAATCTATATGAACTAGAGTGCAGTAAATGTAACAACACTGAAGCAATATTTAATCAAAGAATCTCAGCATAAATAAAATGATAAAAAGCTCAAAGTGTGATGTTGAATTGAATGAATACATACTGTAGATTTTTTAATTGTATGATTTACATATGCAAAAAACTAACACCATTTCATCTGCAAAATCCAATTGAGATATCACATTTATTTATTATTTTTTAATTCACAATTATTTTGATACCTCAAGTAAAATTACATGAAATACTCCGCCAAAGTGAATGGGACATGTAAATTGTAGCCCAAGTCCCCCACGTTATCTTCTTTAGGATAATTTGACATGCATAACTTTATCTTGACCTGGCCAAGTAGTATATGTAATAATGTAGCTCTGATGTCATTGTTGCCTGATTTGGCTCCCCTGATTTTGGAAGGCTTGGGGAATTTTGCAACAAATGAAGGCTAGGGCTAAGTTTATACCTCATTTAATTCATTAATCTAAATAAGGAGAGGTCCTGCAGCATGCTTTTAAGAGGAAATAAACTGAAGCTCTGCAAATGGAGAAGAGCATTACTTAATCTCTAGGTGCTTTCAGCAGGTGGTATTCTATATCGCCAAGGTTTTTCCTGTCTCACAAATGTCTTTTGGTGGTGCGTAGCGTGTGTGTGAAGCACTCGCCAGCAGGGACCAGGACCCCTCTCCAGTTTGGGCTCCAAAACTCTTAATAGGTTTACAGGAGGACTCGGTTGTTAATACAAGCATTATTGGTTGTAGATGTACACCCTGCCTGCAAACACCGAACTCTCTTGTTATAGATGGCGTACGAATGAGTGCATAGGCCAGTGTTGTACTGTACTGACCCTCTCTTACTGAGGTAAAAGTACTTGTAAGTATTTGCTAAGTAGATGGCTATTATCCCTAGATCACTAAACATATATTGCCCTCATTTGGGCTTTTAACCATTCAAAATGGCGTTTCAGATGGTTTTTATGAATTTGAGCAGATTCCATCCACGGTGCGCTACACACACAGCAGCTAGCTAGGTATCTCCCTTAGGTTTAGGTTGAACTTGCAATATAGCCTTTGTCGCCAGCTGTTAAGTTGGTAAAACTGGTTACTGCCTCTTTTTTTTCTAAGTTGGTCCCCCTAATTTGTCTTTGATGGCCCATAGAATATAATAAAACATCCATCCATCCATTATCCAAGCTGCTTATCCTGCTCTCAGGGTCATGGGGGTGCTGGAGCCCATCCCAGCAGGCATTGGGCGGCAGGCAGGCCTTCACAGGGGCTAATAAAACATAGTAAAATAATAATTATGTTTATATTTTTTTATTTGATTATATTATAATAAAATAATATAATCAAATAAATAAATGTAAACATAATAAAATAACATAATAAAACAATCTAATATAATAAATTCATTTTTGTAGCCAACGAATAAAAATGTCAGTGCATGAAAAACCCTGATCACATGTCACTCAATCGATGAGGCTGTATTTTCCATTTGCTACTGTAGGTTGCAAACCTTCATTGTCCATGTTCAAATCCGATACTGCATTGAACACATGGACTTATTCCAGCCCTCACACTTAAGTTTTCCATCCCGTATGCACGATCAAGTCATGCTTGCTTTTGTACTAATAAAGGAAGAATTTTTACTGTCTTACTAACCCAGAGTATGCTCTAGAGGTGTATCATGGTGTTTCATATAGCTTTTCTTTTGTTGCTGTTTGACTCTACAACATGGAATGTTCCATGATGCATTGCTTTGGTGAAAGGAAGGTAAAAGGAACTACTACTGGACATGCAGTCTGGGTCTAGTTACACCAGTTCCCATTGGTCTGACCTGTCAGTTGCGTCAGTACTTTTAATAGTTCTTAGCACCACTGGAACATTTTCATTAGGTGTGAAGCAGTAGGAATTTTTTGGCAGTGGTCGTCTGTGCTTTCTTCCTGTGCCACATTCTTTTTCTGGGTGTATGTCTGTGTGGTTGCATAATGTGAAAATGTGTTGCCTCTCACGAAGAAACTGCACCTTGACACACCTTGTTCCCATTCCACTCCGTTCATGTTAACATTTCCTCTGAAGCAGCAGACTGCATGTGTGTTTGTTTGCCTTTGTGTGCATGCGATTGTGCTGTATGGGGGGGTAAGAGTTAGGAACATTCCAAGGGACCCTGACTGACATGGGCCTGGAAAAAAAATCTTAGTTTTGTCAACGTGATATCAAGGGGTCCAGATTCCCTGGCAGCACCCCTGTGTATATGTGTTTGTTGCAGACAGGTTACAGATTTATCCTCTTTAATCCCCTTGTAGTCAAGACAACCCAAGGCCCAACCAAGTTCAGACCAAGTCTTTATGGGGGCGAGTCCGAGTCAAGTCCTAGACTGATGCTTATGTAGTCTGAGTCAAGTCCAGGACTTGGCGGTGATGAGTCCGCAACGCTGCTTCTTTGGACACTTTTAAATAACTCATGAAAATGTATTTGTTCACCAAGGCCTATGATCTCTAGTCACTTCTATTATCCCTAGCAATCTCTTTTTTTGGGGGGGGGGTATTGTATTCGTCCAATCACCCTACTCTTCCGAGCCGTCCCGGTCACTGCTCCACCCTCTCTGCCGATCTGGGGAGGGCTGCAGACTACCACATGCCTCCTCCGATACATGTCAATACACGTGGAACCTCCAGCCGCTTCTTTTCACCTGACAGTGAGGAGTTTCGCCAGGGGGACGTAGCGCATGGGAGGATCACACTATTCCCCCCAGTTCCCCCTCCCCCCCGAACAGGCACCCTGACTGACCAGAGGAGGCGCTAGTGCAGCGACCAGGACACATACCCACATCCGGCTTCCCACCCGCAGACACGGCCCATTGTGTCTGTAGGAACACCCGACCAAGCCGGAGGTAGCATGGGGATTCGAACCGGTGAGCCCCGTGTTGGTAGGCAATGGAATAGACCGCTTTGCTACCCGAACGTCCCCATCCCTGGCAATCTTTGCTGTTTTTATTTTCTGTTATTATTTGTTTTGTCTGCTCCACTATGTGTACAGCATCCTTGGATCCCTTGAAAGACGCTATATAAATTTAAGTTGGTGGTGGTGTTGGTGTTAGCAGTAGCAGCACCCGTGCAGTACAGTTTTGCGTGTGTGTGAGACAGATCCGCTTGTTTGTGGGAAGTAAGAGTGGCACATCGCTATTCTACTTGGTAGTTGTGGTCTATTGTGCGATTTGAAAATCATGTCCCCAGCTGCATAGACTCCATACATCCATCACCAATTCCCACAATCCCTTGGGAGTCCTCCGCTCAGTGTGAGTGTGGATTTTTGGCACAAAATCACATTAAGAATACTACCTGCAGCATCCTCCACGTCTCCACTGCTGAAGACTTAATCCGTGTCAGCACAGAAGGCTGCCCATTGTAGGAATTCAGCCCTGGCCAGGTAGCAGCGAAATGGATGTCTTCTTCGGGGCCAAATAGGAAAGAAGTGCTAGCAGACATGCTAGATCAGTGAGACACGCGCACCCACACACACACACACACACGATTTTCCCTGCTCATTTGAAGCGTAATATTGATGTTTTGTATGTCCCTGTAATTTACCGTTGTGGGCAAATAAAGAAAATGTTTGTCTGAAAACATTTCTTGTTAAGGTTTGGATTTTTTGTGCCCTCTATCCAACATTAATGTCCTTTGTCAGTCACATACCTGTTTAGTCACGTACCTGTTAAGGGCGACATGGTGGCGCAGTTTTTAGCGCGGTTGCTTCACAGTAAGAATATCCTGGGTTTGAGCCCCAGAGTAGTCCAACCTTAAGGGGTCGTCCCGGGTCGTCCTCTGTGTGGAGTTTGCATGTTCTCCTCGTGTCTTTGTGGGTTTCCTCCAGGGGCTCCAGTTTCCTCCCACAGTCCAAAAACGGGTAGGTCAGGCGAATCGGCCATACTAAATTGTCCCTAGGTGTGAATGTGTGTGTGTGTGTGTGTGTGTGTGTTGGCCCTGTGATGGCCTGGCGGCCTGTCCAGGGTGTCTCCCCGCCTGCCGCCCAATGACTGCTGGGATAGGCTCTAGCAACCCCGCCACCCTGAGAGCAGGATAAGCGGTTTGGATAATGGATGGATGGATGGATACCTGTTTAAGTGAAGAACTGCACTACTTGTGGTTGTTTTTAGAGATGGTAACAGACGTTTTATACTCGTACTACAATTTTGTAGCCTGTGATACAAAACTATCAAACCTTTGTAGCACCAGTGCTATGTGCAAAAAAGTTAACAATACAACAATAAATGTTTCTTAGGTCTTGTTGAAAGTATAAAGCTTTCCCTGAACGCAGCAAGCAATCTGTGTGTAACACTGATATTTGTAAGTGAAAGTATTTCATGTGGCCCTCCAACGTTGAGTTTCAGTGTTATTGGTCCCAGTACACCCCCATAGTGCCAACATGTGGCTTGGATTGCGTCTGTATTTGCATAACCTCCGAGTCTTTTCGTATTGGGTTCTTGGGCGGCTGTAAATTAAACTCGCGGTGTTGGTAGTGAAGCTGTATCCTGCCGGTGTTGAACAGAAATACTCCTGTCACAACAGGCTGACACTGTGCAGGAGCAGAAATGGCTTTGCAGTGTGTCAGTGTATTTATGGACACCTGCCAAATGCTTTTTATAGTCCTAGCAGGGGTCAAGTTTGACAGCTCTAATAACCCTGAACGCACTCACTGTCTAATCCATAAAAGGCTTTACAATCAAATCCTGTAATGACAGGGCTGTCCCTGTGTGGCACAGGGAAAACATCCAATCACTCAGTCCATTCACTACACTCCTACCCCCACCCCACCCTTAAATCATGGCACCTACAAATCCTAGATATATGTATCACACCCTCACCTTTCTCTGTCTGTGAACTTTTGCTTTGAAGAAACTGAATGATTTTATAAAACCGAAACCTCGAAATGTCCCTAACTATCTCCCATTTTCTGTGTGCTTTCAGATGCCCCTTCTGCAGAGCAGCAGGAGCTGTTCACACAGAAGCTCCAGCAGTGCTGCATGCTCTTTGACTTTATGGACACCGTCATGGACCTGAAGAGCAAGGAGATTAAGAGAGCCACTCTCAATGAGCTGGTGGACTACGTCTCCACCAACAGGGGGGTGCTAGTGGAGTCTGCATATCCGGAGATCACCAACATGGTGAGGTCCCATATCTAGTCTTATTACTCCAGCCAAACACCATGACCTTCTTGACTCTGGCAATATCAGCAGTGCCAGGGGCACTTATTCGAGGGGTATTTTCTTCAAGGATGTCAAAAACACCAGACACTCAGATTGGATAAGATTTAACTTTTCAAGTCTGTGATAAAAAACAAAAACAAGGAAAGAGCTCTTGTAGATTTGTACCCACGGTGGTTTTGCCTACATTGCAAGAGAATGATTGCTTAAGTAACACTAACCGCTGTTGCCCAATATCTTATCTACACAGTCCAACCCTGTTCATTGTAAACTGAACATTGGTGTATACACAATCTGAACTGAACACTCGGTCAAAGGCAAGGAAAATGGTTGACAAGGTACTTGATATAGCCTTCCTCACCCAAATACCCAAATCAGTCATCCTTTCCTCCTTTTCTAAACTGATAGTTGCAGGAGCCGTTCCGCCACCCCAACTCATGGTCATATGTGATTTCACATAGCTTCCAGCTATTCAAATTCACCATTAATACACTATATATGTTTTTACTGACCTATTCAAAGTATCAACTACATAAACTATATGATGGCATGGCAAACAATTTGATTATTCCCAAATACAGAAGTAGTCATTTATAAGCCATATCATCATGGAAACCACATAAACAGCTGTCCATGTTGTATCCATTGTTGACCGTGACAGACATGCATTTCTTCAGTTTGACTACTACCTGCCAGAACTGAATACACATTTGTGATAAGCCAGTTCTGTCAGGTTTGAGCATATTTGGATGTTCGGTTGTGATTGCAGTAATTTCCTGGTGAGAGCTGTGACATAAGTGGTCTGATTACAACACAAGATGTGGTATTGTTTTGTTTGACTAACATAGCGGTCTAGTATGATGCCTTCTGCACCCCGCACCCTCGTCCTTTCAATGTCACAGGGTTCTCATGAATCACTTGTATTGTCATGATGTTGGAAAAAGGTTCGGCACTCATGGATGGGACTCACAACCTTTACCAATCAGAAAAATAAGTAATTGGACAAGTTTATTTAAAATGTGTGGCTTTTCCTTGACTTTTGATAAACGTATAGGTCATACCTAACAGTGTCAAATGGATGCAAATGTTTGATAAACAGTGTCCAAAAAGTGTGTAAAGACTAAATAAACACTCAAAATGGGAGTAGATGAAGAGGAAAGAGATGGTGGGTTGGGGAAACTGACTCAGCTTTTCACAAGTCTATCCAGAGAGTTTGGTTGGCTAATGCTGGCCTTTTTTACTTGCCACATATTTTATAGGTCTAATGCGTAGGACCCAACATGTAAAAGCAATGCAGTAAGAGGTGTTTATGTTGAAAGAAACAGAGCATGAATTTTCTCCCTCACAGTGACCAAGATATGTAGTCTCAATCGATTTTATCACCGGGGCAGTCTGTCTACTACCCAAGGGAAATAACTTAACATTTTCAGCTCTTATAGTAAAAAAATAAAGGGTTTACAACCATTTTAATGCTTCAACATCCAAGTCCAGTGCAGATAAACTCCTGTGATCGGCCATTATTAGCCTCTTGACTGTAGTTACTATGTTAATCACACATTGGAAGCAATGACCGTGGAAGCAAACCTGAGATTTCCCTTTCAGTTTGATTTAACTTTGTCGGGACAAGTGCATTAGGCCTTGCACAGTGGCTTGCATGCAAGGGCATGTGGTAGGGGAAAAGATTGGTAAGTCAAACTATTTGCCTTTGGAGTTCCTCCCTTTCCCGGAAATATAGTTGAAAAATAAGATCCTCCTATATAATCCTTAAGCACTTGCCATATTTTAAAATTAGGAATTGGTTCCCCTGCTTTCCCATATCCCTATATATATCCATATCTCTAGAGAGTTTAGTATTTAGTGACAGGGATGATCTTGTAGGGACTGAAGAATGGACACAAAAAGGATGTAGCTTGTAAAAATTAAGGTACCTGGTATTCACAGTCAGTGAAAGATATTGAGAGATGGATGCACGGGTTGTTGCAGGGATCCAGCATTTGAACTTCCGGTCATATGTTCTATCTTTAACTGCCAGTCAGCCCTCCTGTTCTTTATATTTAGATCAGTACAGTATGGAAATGAGCATCCTAGTTCCCTGCTACAGCATCATGACTCTCACAGTGCAGCATTTAGAGTACAAGAATCACAGCATTGCTGCCATGGTTCACTCTACATTACACACAACAGTGTGGCTAGATAAGAATATAAATGACCCCGTATGAGGCAATGGGACATCAGATTACTTATGGGCAAGATATGATGCAATTGTTTTAGTCATACCCTTTTAGAGTTATATTCTGAAAAGAGGAAACCCCTTTCTGTTTCTCAGCCTCTAGCGCTTCCCTTTTTTGTATTCTTAATGCGTTTAACAGTACACCTATATTAGGCACAGAGAAATTGAATGGCAATATTAAAGTAAAGTAGGGCAACAGAAAGCATGTATCTGAGTGCAAAATTGATTGACAGGTTGAAGTGTCTTATTTTGAGAATGTAGTTGTTTCCTTAAAGTACCCTTCCACTCAAAAAAGTTTTTTTCTTATGTTTGTGTCCCCTAAAATGTTTGGCCTTGACTATACTGACTTGTCATGCAAAGTTTGTCGCTAGAGCGGTGTTTTCCCATTTCTCTACTGGAGGAGGAGCTATTGGTGCACTTCCCTAAAATCTGGGATTCAAACGTACCCCGGGTAAGCTAGATTTGGTACTTCACAAATCCGAAAGCCAATCGCTGTCTAATATGCAAATGCAGGGCAGGCAAAGAAACCTGAAAGCTTCTGCGCAGAGTGGACTTGTCAGTACAGAGAGCACGTTTGCATTAGCATAGTGAAAGTTTTGACAGCAAACATGGTCGAGTGTGCAGTTTTGGGATGGAAACTGGACCCTGGAGCTTCCTTACACTATCTCCCAAAAAAAATCCTACTATACTGCTGAAATGGTTTGAGTTTATTTACAGACATCTGGCTCACATGCCTATAAACCTGGAGGGACTGTCTATATGCAATGGTCATTTCAGTGAGGAGTGTTTCCATAACCTAATGCAGAAGTCCTGAGGTTTTCATAGATTAGTTTTGAAGTCTGATATTGTGCTGTTTATCCTGGGACTGCGACAGTGAGTGGGAGTCGGTTTGTAAGTTAGGCATTTCTTTTACTCAACCAACAGTCAAATGAATGCTTTCTGCATGTAACATATTTCCTTTGTAACTTCTAAACAGCATTAACTATGTTAGCTTTTTGCTAGCTGCCGCTAGTTGTTTGGTAATAGTGCAACTGTAAACTATGTATTTAGCTAACATTTCAAAGTTCAGCCATATGAAACGACGACGGCGGCCCGAGGTGCATCATTTTCACCCGAAAAACGGCACAGTGTACAATGTAAACCTCTTTTCTAGTCTGGACCGGGTCCGCATGGGTCCCCCGCTCCGACAGTGCCACTAAAGACATCCGTCCGACACTTGTTTTACTGGCCTTGGTGTTTTAAGTACCTTGTTCAAGTGAAACTTCCTTGTAAACTGGTCGGAGAAGGGATACCATTACTCAGTTTTTCCTGCCTAGTTTTGCTAGTTAATGCTCTAGTTAATGGTCACAGCAATTTGCATATCAAACTGATTGTTGTTTTCAGTCGTTATGCCACTGTATCGTTTATGAGGGTGGGGATACCTTCAGTCAGTTGAGACTGAAGAGGACACTTAGCTGAGTGATGAAACGTTTCTCTCAATAAATGTGTCCAGATGAACTGATTCAACTTTCTGTGATCTGATCAAGTTCTTCCTTAAACCCTTGGTATTTCTCTGGCTTCTCATGCTCTTTCTTCCTGATGTTGCCAGCACTCGGGATTGCTACATCGATCACTACTTTCTGTGTCCTGACATCTGTAGCCTTTATCGCTCCTCCTTTGGCCACCTTATTATTCCAGCTTGGTATCTGATGACTGGTAGGGCATATGTGTTGATGGCTTGGATCTTATTCTTCCCATTGAGCTGGCTCTTCAGGACCTGCCTCACTCTCTGGAAGTATTTGACTATAGCTAACCTCCTCGTGGTTTTCACACTCAGGTACTAGTAACTGTCCTGTATGTCTGTTATCCTGCCATGTCAATCCCTTCAGTGCTCACCACCTTTCCTCTTTTTGCCACCATTCGACCGCACTTGTCCAGTCCGAATGACATCCCAATGTCGTTGCTGTAGATCCTAGCTGTTGCAGGAAAACGACACGCTGTTGTTCACATTTGCTAATGTTTGAAAATCGTTATTTATGTAATAAAAATTAACTCTCCTTCATTCAACTTGGTTCTCCTGCTGTCAGTTAAGAATCTTTGTCAGCCGTGAGAAATTGAGTGAACAGCATCTGGCTTCAGGATTTTCTTTTCCACCAAACATTTGTTCTTCCGTGTCCCTATCATAATCAGCCTGGGTGAAACGCAACTTGCATACTCGCATATTTTTAACTATACTTGCCAGTGTGTTAACCTAAATAGGGTGTTTTATCACTATTAGCCATTGCTTGCGAAGTTTAAAGCCATTGAAATTTAAGAGTTGTACCCTTTGCTGTGTCTTTCTCGCAGCGCTGCATCCAAACATAGTGCGATGGCAAGTTTCCAGAAAGCAATCTGTTTTGTCTTTTCACCTCACATGTGAAATACAACAAAAGGAACTTGAA
Organism: Lampris incognitus; assembly: GCF_029633865.1. NCBI lineage: Eukaryota > Metazoa > Chordata > Actinopteri > Lampriformes > Lampridae > Lampris > Lampris incognitus. The sequence continues at coordinate 15,653,284 of NC_079225.1, read as the reverse complement.
ATGGGAAATCCATCCAGGAAATTGAAATCCCATTTTCATTGCCTTGATCAGACATGACGTATAAAAGTTGCGAAGTTGCACAGTAAATACTTACTTGTTTTCCCATGCAAGGTGGGTAGTTGCTTGCAAAATGCAACGTGGGAATTGTGGGAACACCAAGAATGGACCAAATAGACAGACAAGGGAATTTTCCCTGTTGATATGGGTGGCTTCTAAATTATTGCTGTTTCAATATATGATGATAACATCAACATTTAACAGAAAAGCACAATAACCGCATAAGTGTTATCATCTCATTATTGTTTTGTCTCTCAACAATTAACTTATGCTGCAAACCTAGTTTCCCACAGTTAAATATGAGATGTGAATATTTGAAAAAGAGACAGGGTTGTGGTTCCAATGAGAGGACTCCCATTAGAGCAAAGGTCCTGAACTCTAGAGAAGGTTCTGAATGAGGTCAGGCTGATAACAGCTGCTCTATGAGACACACAACCGGCTTGGTAATGGCTCTCTCAAACACTCCACGCTTGGCATCACATGGTAATGAAGCGGTGGGTGTTTAAAGTGCAGTCTATTATGCTACAGCATTGAGGGCTACTTTGATCATTGAGGCTGAGCCCAAGCCGGGCCAGAGCCAGCTTTCTCATCAATGGTAACCATGGGTTTAGCCTCTTGTGTCCACCCTGTCATTATTGGCAAGATGGGGATAAAAGTTTCCCTTGAACAGATTTGATTAAGTTGTTTCTTTATTTTTTTGTTTATTTGTTATTCAATAATTCATTTATATATATATATATATATGTATATATATAAAATCCAGTGAGGCAAGTCAATTCTTTGAATAAATTCTTTATGACTATATATGTATATATACACTACCGTTCAAAAGTTTGGGATCACCCAAACAATTTTGTGTTTTCCATGAAAAGTCACACTTATTCACCACCATATGTTGTGAAATGAATAGAAAATAGAGTCAAGACATTGACAAGGTTAGAAATAATGATTTGTATTTGAAATAAGATTTTTTTTACATCAAACTTTGCTTTCGTCAAAGAATCCTCCATTTGCAGCAATTACAGCATTGCAGACCTTTGGCATTCTAGCTGTTAATTTGTTGAGGTAATCTGGAGAAATTGCACCCCACGCTTCCAGAAGCAGCTCCCACAAGTTGGATTGGTTGGATGGGCACTTCTTGCGTACCATACGGTCATGCTGCTCCCACAACAGCTCAATGGGGTTCAGATCTGGTGACTGCGCTGGCCACTCCATTACCGATAGAATACCAGCTGCCTGCTTCTGCTCTAAATAGTTCTTGCACAATTTGGAGGTGTGTTTAGGGTCATTGTCCTGTTGTAGGATGAAATTGGCTCCAATCAAGCGCTGTCCACTGGGTATGGGATGGCGTTGCAAAATGGAGTGATAGCCTTCCTTATTCAGAATCCCTTTTACCCTGTACAAATCTCCCACCTTACCAGCACCAAAGCAACCCCAGACCATCACATTACCTCCACCATGCTTAACAGATGGCGTCAGGCATTCTTCCAGCATCTTTTCATTTGTTCTGCGTCTCACAAACGTTCTTCCTTGTGATCCAAACACCTCAAACTTAAATTCATCCGTCCACAACACTTCTTTCCAGTCTTCCTCTGTCCAATGTCTGTGTTATTTTGCCCATCTTAATCTTTTTCTTTTATTGGTCAGTCTCAGATATGGCTTTTTCTTTGCCACTCTGCCCTGAAGCCCAGAATCCCGCAGCCGCCTCTTCACTGTAGATGTTGACACTGGTGTTTTGCGGGTACTATTTAATGAAGATGCCAGTTGGGGACCTGTGAGGCGTCTGTTTCTCAAACTAGAGACTCTAATGTACTTATCTTCTTGCTCAGTTGTGCAACGCGGCCTCCCACTTCTTTTTCTACTCTGGTTAGAGCCTGTTTGTGCTGTCCTCTGAAGGGAGTAGTACACACCGGTGTAGGAAATCTTCAATTTCTTAGCAATTTCTCGCATGGAATAGCCTTCATTTCTAAGAACAAGAATAGACTGTCGAGTTTCAGATGAAAGTTCTCTTTTTCTGGCCATTTTGAGCGTTTAATTGACCCCACAAATGTGATGCTCCAGAAACTCAATCTGCTCAAAGGAAGGTCAGTTTTGTAGCTTCTGTAACGAGCTAAACTGTTTTCAGATGTGTGAACATGATTGCACAAGGGTTTTCTAATCATCAATTAGCCTTCTGAGCCAATGAACAAACACATTGTACCATTAGAACACTGGAGTGATAGTTGCTTGAAATGGGCCTCTATACACCTATGTAGATATTGCACCAAAAACCAGACATTTGCAGCTAGAATAGTCATTTACCACATTAGCAATGTATAGAGTGTATTTCTTTAAAGTTAAGACTAGTTTAAAGTTATCTTCATTGAACAGTACAGTGCTTTTCCTTCAAAAATATGGACATTTCAATGTGATCCCAAACTTTTGAACGGTAGTGTATATACACGCACGCACACACACACACACACACACACACACACACACACACACACACACACACACACACACACACACACACACACACACACACATCTCCATCCATCCATTATCCAAACCGCTTATCCTATTCAGGGTCACGGGGATGTTGGAGCCTATCCCAGCAGTCTTTGTGCAGCAGGTAGGGAGACACCCTGGACAGGCCAGTCCATCACAGGACCCACACACACACACACACACAAGGAACAATTTAGTACGGCTGATTCACCTGACCTACATGTCTTTGGACTGTGGGAGGAAACCGGAGCACCCGGAGGAAACCCACGCAGACATGGGGAGAACATGCAAACTCCACACAGAGGACGACCTGGGGCAACCCCCAAGGTTGGACAACCCTGGGGCTCGAACCCAGGACCTTGTTGCTGTGAGGCGACCGCGCTAAAAACTGCGCCACCATGCCGCAGTGGTTAGCGCATTGGTTAGTTTCTTTATTAACAAAATCTGAAAAAGTAATGACAGAGCCCTGCAGAGCAACAGGCCTGGGTGTGAACATTAATATGAACATAAATACGAATTTTACTGCTCTCCAATCAATAACAAATCACACAAGCTGAAGTGCAGAAATATAAGAAAGGCTCTACTCTAAAAAATATTTGGATAACGCAAAAGTCATTGTAATAAACATGTAATATGTGATTATTAATATAAATATTAATTTTACTGATATCCAGTCAGTAACAGTAACAAACCACACAGACTAAAGTGCATAGGGAGTATGGCGCTGCCAGGCACTATGTCATCCTGCTGTGTGGTTCTCAGTAGCTTACAGGTTTTTTGCCAGGAAAGCCAGCATATCGACTTCTACTGGTTTTAAGGACAAGCCAGTACAAGTTACTATATTCCCTCCAGTGCTAAACAGACGTCTGGGGGGGGGGGGGGTCGTGGCTGGTGCACAAAGATACTTGCGGGGCAACTTGCTTAGTCGTGGAAAGTTGATCTTGTGCAGCTTCCACCGGGCCAGGGGATCTTCTCCATTGATGGTGGGGGTCATGGGGTAACTGTTCACTTCAGACTCTACAACTTCTTCAAATTGCACAAGCAGAGCAGGAGGTGCCACACTGGTCTGGAAAAAGCTGCCGAGAGACGTCATTGCCTTTTCTGCAGAGGGCTTTGCACTTTGAGGCTTCAAAACGGTTTCAGTACGGGACCTCTTCTCCTGCCAGATTAAAAAAAAACACAACAGCCATTTATTTTGCAATTTTTTAGCTCCGTTGTCACTCTCTGCCTGCACGTTTTATATAACTCCGGTACGACAACCTGGCGAAAACATGTGCGGGATGGCATGGTGCACCATTTATACCGTGTCTTTACCAAAGCCGTAAAGCCAGCCTTGGTCACTGTGTTGAAGGGGCATCATATCTTTCCCTATGAACTCTGCTGTCGCCTGAGTAATTTCACAGTGCCATTTTGATTCTTGTTCATATGGCGACACTGAAGCCACCTCTTCGATGTCGGGTTCTGCCCAGGTCGTTTCCACAAGAGGAACGTCACTGATAGAGCCAAAGCGTAGCGTGGCAAGTCGTTTTCTTCATTTGCTGCTCTCACTCGTATGTCACGTGAGCGTTGGGTAGCATGTGTGGATGTGAACCCCACATGGCCAGGTGTTTCCGACCCTCTTATTGGTTAGATTGTGTAACATATATATATATATATATATATATATATATATATATATATAAAAACTCTTTGCAATTTGAAAACTGCATTGACTTGTATTGCAATGTGTTTGAATTGGATTAATAGTTCAACCCTAGTCAGAATTGAGGAATGGATGAATGCAGCCAAATGCAGAAATACTTGAAGAAAACCTGCTCCGGAGGGCATGTCTATTTGAGTTGATCTTGCACTGCTTATCATTTTCTTTTCATTCTCCTCTCCCTCCCTCCCTCCCGCCACGTCCCTTCCTTTAATGTTCACTTACTGGTGCCGCCTGTGTCACATACACAGCCGCTGATGGATCATAAGATGAGTCCTGTTTCCAGCAGAGACATTTGCCTCGAGTGTTGCTATGTGCTGGTTGCCAGTGGTGCCGCCTGTAAACTGACCCTGCGGAGTCACAGCCTCCCCTGTCATCAGCAGGCCCACGCTGGTCTCAGTTACTGCTGTCACTTAGGAGCAGCCCTGTAGACTCCCCCTGCCTTGCTACCGGTCTGTGCTTACTCTCTTGCCCCCCCACCACCACCACCATAAAAATCTCTCAGCTACAGCCCATCTTCACTATCCTCCCACAGCATGTCTCTCCGGTTCTCTCCATTCTTTGTCATTATTATTAGGTAATCCTGTTAAGTGTCGACCATCGAAGATTGGATAGGCACCCATGATGTTAGTGAGGGGAATTACATAACCTGTTAAACGGACATTGCAGCTGAGTTTAGGCCACCAGCGCTGATTGGAGAAAGACCACTGTATGTAATGAGAAAAATTACCCCCCCCCTTTTTTTTCCTCCCTAATTGTATCCAGCCAATTACCCTATTTTCTGAGCAGTCCCGCTCGCTGCTCCACCCCCTTTGCCGATCCGGGGAGGGCTGCAGACTACCACATGCCTCCTCCAATACATGTGGAGTCGCCAGCCGCTTCTTTTCACCTGACAGTGAGGAGTTTCACCAGGGGGACGTAGCGCATGGGAGGATCACGCTATTCCCCCCCGGTCCGAACAGGTGCCCTGACCGACCAGGGGAGGCGCTAGTGCAGCGACCAGGACACATACCCGTATATCTGATTTCCCACCCACAGACACAGCCAATTGTGTCTGTAGGGACGCCTGACCAAGCCGAAGGTAACACGGGGATTCGAACCGCCGATCCCCGTGTTGGTAGGCAATGGAATAGACCGCTACGCTACTCGGATGCCCCAGAATTTGTTTTTTTTTTCGTGAAACAGTGATACTAGGGGTTTGTGCCACATAATACATCGTTGTAATTATTACAATAGCACCATCTAGTCATGCATGACTTGTAAAAGCAAGACTGCCTTCACAATTTAAAATAATCCTGGGTATATGCTGCACTGATTGTCAGTCATCAAGCCACAGAGTTTATATTGAGTGTGGAAACAGTTGGCCTATTGGCACTCCACATTAGCAAGATGGACATCACACTGAGTCATAATGTCCCACCTGGCAACTCACCCTGCCTGGTGTGAATCATGTGGCTCCAACCAAGCCAGTGTGGTGCCTCACACCAGGGAGAGCAGAGCGACATGCTGCTGAGCACTCACAGAGATAACGGTCCTGTTTGTTCACCTGCCTCAACATCTCGCTAAGCATCAGCTCTGCATGCTTCACAGATGCTGTCGAGAAGCAGCTGCCACAGGGTGTTCTCTCGTCTGAGGGCTGATGGCCTGTGACACCTCACTTAAAGTTGCATCTAGGATTGCCATAATTGTGGTTGGTTGGTTTGGTTGTTTTCTGTCATAGGAATAAAGTGTATGTGATTTGGATGTCATCAGGGTTGTTTGGGGTTTGTTTTTTTTAAGCTGGAGGACTTGAACAAATCAGTCCTCATAAAAAAATAAATAAAAATGTTTCGATGGGCCTGAGTCCATGTACCTTGGTCTGATGACGGGTTGTCAAAAATCCAATTTTTTTTGACAAGTCTCAATTCTACATTTTTAGAAGAACACCAATCCCCAGTGTGACACATAAGCAATATCAACCACAGCTTGACTTTTTGAGATTCAATGTTTTCGAAGTTTTCACTACTGCAAGAGTACTCAACTGGCTGGCTGGCTCCCTCAGTGTCATTATTCCATGTTTTGCTTGCTAAAGTTGGTTTTTCAAAATGGCTTAAAATACCCCACAGGGTCTTCAGACACACACACACGTGCACGTTCACACACAAGCACAGGCAGAGAGGGAGAGAAAGAAGCTCTTAGATTATAAAATTATAGTTTTGAATTATTTGTCTGTAATCCATCGTCTTTTACGACACAAGAAGACATAGGCAGAAGATACATACTGTGGAAATATGGTTCAAAACTATAATCTCATTTTTAGAATTTTTGCATGTACTTGTGAAAATGTTAGTTAAGAAAAATTGTTAATAATAAGTTGGGGTTGGGTGTCCGGGTAGCATAGAGGTCTATTCCGTTGCCTACCAACACAGGGATCGCCATTTCGAATCCCCATGTTACCTCTGGCTTGGTCGAGCATCCCTACAGATACAATTGGCCATGTCTGCGAGTGGGAAGTCGGTTGTGGGTATGTGTCCTGGTCGCTACACTAGCGCCTCCTCTGGTCAATCAGGGCACTTGTTTGGGGTGGAGGGGGCACTGGGGGGAATAGCGTGCTCCTCCCACGCACTACGTCCCTCTGGCGAAACTCCTCACTGTCAGGAGAAAAGAAGTGGCTGGCAACTCCACATGCATCGGAGGAGGCATGTGGTAGTCTGCAGCCCTCCCTGGATTGGCGGGGTGGGGGGGTTGGACAGCTCGGAAGGGTGGGGTAATTGCACAGGTACAATTGGGAAGAAAATGGGGGGGGTAAATAATAAGTTGGGGTTGACCCATATGGTTTTTCAGGGCCGATACCGAATATTAATAATCAAGGAGACCGAGAACCGATATGCATGTGCAGTAAAAATGAAAATCTTGGTATCAGGATTTAGAATAACACAAACTCCAACACAAATCTTCACCGAAATACCTTTAAGCATACGTTTAATTAAAAAAGAACTTTTCAACATTAAAAATAAAAACTGAAGGGATCTCCCAGCAGCAAGAAATAACATTGTAGCCTAGCCATTATTTTGCTAGTCAGCTGGCTAAATTATGGATCAACAAATAAACTCGTTAACGTCTGCCATCACATTCTAGTTAGCTCTATCAGACTCAGTATTACGTTAATAACATTTGGTTATTATGACCATCAGCTACCTGTCTAGCTAAAATGGAAGGAGTCTCTGTATGTCTGTTCTAGGGGTGCCACCTTCTATGTTTCTATGTGGAAAAATAAGGGACCACCCCCCCCCACCCCACCCCCTGCTGCAAGTCCTACATTCTCCCTCTGGCGATGTAATGATTTTTTGGAATCCAATACGCCGATACACACAATTTGAAGTGCTTTATTGTATGACAAAATAACAAAAGCTCTTAGAAATACGAGTGTAACAAAATATTTGTATTGTACTTTGGATTTGTATTACTGATTGGTTTGACACAAACGAGACTGAAAACATCACAAACACAAGATTGTGTCCAGTCCCAAACAAATGGAAACCGTCAGTAACTGCAAGCGACTGAGCATGCTATTTTTAACTGCACAAGGCCACCACCGAGGTAGGCCTGATGGCAACGATTACAGCATGACGCTGACGTGCAATCTCACACAGCACACAGAGCTTGTCAGTCTGTAACTCGCCACGCACATTAAACTTCTCCACTCCACTTGTATAACTGCTTTGATTTTACTTGGTTGTGTTATTCTCGGCACCTTGAAGACCTAGTGTATGTATGAAATGACATATATGGAAATACAGGATAAATTGCGTCCCTTATTGATTCAATACAGGATGTAGTATTTTATTTTCCAACTGGACGATCCCGTATTATAAGGAACAGGATTTTCTCAACTGTTCATCCGATCAATGTCACACTTGTTTGGTGTATTGTTGAGGACCCAAGGAAGTGCAGTGTCAATTGTGAAGTTGTTTGGATGAGTGGTTCTGGAGAAAGCTGCAAGTGGTAAAATTTTCAGCAAAATTAGTCGTAATAAATTCTTGTCTTGATGCATGCTCAATAATCCAGGTAAGAAGATCAAATAAGGTTGAATCAGTTCATCTGGACACAACGTTTATTGACAGATACGTTTCATCACTCAACTGAGTGACCTCTTCAGTCTAAATTGACTGCAGGTATCCCCACCCTTATAAACAATACAGTTGCGTAATGACCGAAACCATCGACCAGTTTCATATGCAAATATGGGTGTGACCATTAACTAGAGTTTCAAAGGCCATGTGTACTATTCACTGAGGATTAGGGAATGTTGCAACATTACTGCAGTTATACATAACTGGCAGTACCAGTATGGGAAGATGGCGGCGCAAACTTTCGTTTGCAGCGGCATTGCCCAGTGCCGTCCGTGTAGTGTCTTCGTCCATGTCTGCATCTGGGTTTGTGTCTTCGTTTGATGGCTGAGGGAGCTAGCGCTGGGTCGGCTGGGAGAGCTTGGTCTGCTGCGTCCTGTGGGCCCGGGGGCCACAGATATGTGTTCTTAGTTTGGGTATATGTGTTCTTAGTTTGGGTATATGTGTTCTTAGTTTGGGTATATGTGTTCTTAATTTGGGTATATGTGTTCTTAATTTGGGTATATGTGTTCTTAGTTTGGATATATTTGTTCTTAGTTTGGGTATATGTGTTCTTAGTTTGGATATATGTGTTCTTAGTTTGGGTATATGTGTTCTTAGTTCAGGTATATGTGTTCTTAGTTTGGATATATGTGTCCTTAGTTTGGATATATGTGTTGTAAGTTTGGGCATATGTGTTCTTAGTTTGGGTATATGTGTTCTTAGTTTGGTTATATGTGTTCTTAGTTTGGATATATGTGTTCTTAGTTTGGGTATATGTGTTCTTAATTTGGGTATATGTGTTCTTAGTTTGGATATATGTGTTCTTAGTTTGGATATATGTGTTCTTAATTTGGATGGATTTGTTCTTGTAGTTTTTGGATATATGTTTTGTCTTTGTGTTGCACTGCTGTGGGCTGGAGGAAACGATATTTTGTTTCATTTCATGTACGCAAGTACATGAAGTGAAATGACAAAGTATTCCTGATTAAATATACTAGCATTTGGTCCATACAGATTAACTCTGCCAGTGCCCTGTTGAGCCTTTTAGCATCTTTGGACTCCTTTGAGTACTTTATATGCTACTCAAAAACAGCTTGGATGGTAGGTTGCTACAGAGGCGCTAGACTTCTGTAGTTGGAAAAAAATGTGTTAGAAAATTTATGGTGATGAATTTGTCATAGCAGGGGGCCTAATTAGTTGGTGAGATACCATACCTAGAAAACATGTTAATGAGACTGATTCGATATATCATAATCTATGACTAGGTTATGTCATATGGTATGCTAATGTTTCACAAAAAAGAAAATAAGAGTTCCGATGCTGTCTTTATACAGTATGTATGAAACATTAAATGGGCAATGGCCAAATCTCTCTGTATAAAATCATGTTTGTGACTTTGCTATATAAAGAAGCACGTGTGCATTCAATTACTTTCTGTTGTGGGTACAGCGGATGTCATGATGACTTGTTTGCTAGCTTGGTGGATATGCAGGATCGAAATGTCTCTCTACAGTTAAGTGACAGTGTCTCTGACACCGTTATTTGCATATGAGATCATGGACAACACTTTTAGTACTACGCAAATATGTAGGCTATGTTTGAGTATGTATATTACTACCACGGAGAGACTTTTTATTACTCTGTATTTCTTTCATGGACATAACAGGGGAGTGAACTAGTCAACTATCACCTGTGGGTCTTTGAATTCCTTGAAAAGGTTGGGATGTTTGTCTGACAGATGTTTGGCCGGGTTTGACGCAATGCCTTGCGACACTTTAAAACAACGCTTGCACAGCGGTGCTGTGTTTATGGGCTCGCTTTTTTCATCCACTTCAAAGCCAACATATCTCCGTATTCCACCTCGGGCCCCCTCTTTGTCAACGAACTCAGGTGTTGCGAAGCTGCTGCCATCTCTTCAAGTCTAGTCTCTGAACAAAACGAAAAAGTGGTCCGCTCTCTCTACCGTTGCTCTCGACTCACTTCACGCTTGCTGCAGCTTGCATTACAAACTCAGCCAGGGTTGTATCCTTCAACATCACCGCTGTCAGCGCTGTGCTTAAAGAGACCGTCCTACCGCGCTTCCTCCACCACAGCTGCCGCCGCCTCAAAAGAGCCCCAAGTCCAGATGGGTGGCCTGTGCTTGAATCAACCCTCCCCTGCAGCCTCCTTGGAAGCAGAGCAAGAGACAATGACGGGTTGAGGGGATGTGTGTTTAAATATTCATATATTTGATGATTGTTTTGAATAAAACACGAACATTGTCTCAAAAAGATCTGTCTGAAACAGTCTGCCCCTGAATCGTCTGACCTTGCAGTAGCTGTTGAACACACACTGTTCCCCCACACCGTGTGAGTCAGCTTCCCTTAACCTTTTGGTTGATGGTCAGCTCGGACTCAAGTCTCCTATGCAGTATATTTCCTACATTTCTCAATTGGAATTTTCTTCCACACATTTTTTTCTGCTGAAATATGTGATGATGAGTTCTGAGTCTTGGCCTCTTGTGGACAGCGCTCACACACTTTCGTCTGTCGACAGCATCTCCTCCCATCCCCTTCTGGATGCGAGTGCGAGCGCTTCCTTATGTCACATTTATGGGTCTTCTTCTTCTGAATGGTAATTTTATGATGCCGTGGCATCTGCTCAGCACGCTGCTCCCCAGCGACCGCCAGTGGAGAGCTCATGTGCGATGCAAGCTTCTGGATTGTTTTAACCAGCCCTTTCGATACAAGCCCCCCATGGGTTGCACCGGAGAGCTCTCAGGTCCGCGCAATGGCGGCGAGGGCTCTAGCTTGGCTCGCTCACATGGCAACTGTAGTGCAACAGACTCATGCACACCTACTCTGAGCACCTCTCCAAGCGGTGGCACATATGTACAATGAACTGTTGGATGAGAGCGCTAATCAGCATAGGTTACACAATACAGTTCACCTTTCCTCCTCCACGGGCCAGCAGGATACTACAGTCATTTCAAGGACATTGCCTCGCTCTCCAATCGGAGCTGCAAGAGCTCCTGATGAAAGACATAATTTCCAGGGTTAAGTCAAGTCAATTTTATTTGTATTGCCCAATATCACAAATTACAAATTTGCCTCAAGGGGCTTTACAGTAACACAATATCCTGTCCTTCGACCCTCGCATCGGATAAGGAACAACTCCTTAAAAAAAACCTTTAACAGGGAGAAAAAATAGGAAGAAACCTCAGGGAGAGCAACAGAGGAGGGATCTCTCTCCCAAGATGGACAGCGTGCAATGGATGTTGTGTTTGCACAATTTACAGGATACAACCTTGAAAGAGGATAACAGAATTATAATGGAATTATAAGATATATGATGAGCAGGATGCCAAGCAGTGTCCAGACACCACCAGAACAGCCCAGGACCCAAGCCATGCGACCACCATCAGCATGTTAAAAAATAAATAGATAGTCACAAATCTTAGCAAAGGATATAACATTGAAACAGGATAACAAAATTATATGGATTTATAAGATATATAAAAAGAAAATGTGATGAGGGGGATGCCAAGCAGCGTCCAGGTGGCGGCCACCGTTACCACGGAGACCTGGGAGGAGGATCGACTACACGTGCACACAAGGGAGACTCACATGACACCATTCACACACAGAAAAAGACGAAGGAGAAGAAATTATTCAGAGAGAGAGAAAAGACATGTGAGAGAAGAGAACAGTTTGAGGGTTCCCCAGGGCGAGGAAAATCAAGGTTTTTACTCTCGCTATTTCTTGGTCCCAAAAAAAGACAATGAGGCCCATTCTCGATCTGTCTCAGTTCAACAAATCAATAATGAACAGATCATTTCGCATGCTGACGATCAAACAGATGATGGAAGATGTTCATCAGGACGACTGGTTCACTTCCATAGACATGAAAGACGCATATTTTCTCGTCTCCATCATCCCAAAACAATCGCCGTTTGGCTACTCCCTGGCTCCACTTACCTTTTCTAGATGTGTGGAGATGGCTCTAGAGTCGTTAAGCAGGAAAGGGATGAGAGTATTATTTTATCTGGATGACCTGATTTTTCTGGCCCTCTCCAAGGAGGAAGCCGCTTTGCTGATGACATTATTAGTGTCGCATTGTCAAGCGTGGGCTTGTCATTTATCTGGGAGTGGAGTTGAACTTAGTCAACATGTGGGCAAGACTCTCAAAGAGAGTGGAGGTGCTAGCGGCCCTTCTCCGCTGCGTCACACCTCACCAGGGGGTGGCAGCACTCTGTCATGCAACTGCTGGGCATGATGGCGGGGGGGCACATTGTGATTCCCCTGCACCTCCGCCACATGAGGAGGCTACAGAGATGGTTCAGTTACCAGTGCATCGACCCCGTGAGTCAGCTGAGACGCAGGATTTGCACTCCTCCCTCAGTAGGTTCAGATTTAGCCTACTGGAGAAATCTCAGTGGGGTTGCCTCTGGGCAGAGCCACATCATACATCTCGGTATTCTCAGATGCATCTCTCTTATGGTGGGGAGGAACATGCCTATTTCAGGTGGTTGGGAGATAGTGGCTGGCTCTCATGTCTCTCCACATAAACATGCTGGAACTACTTCCAGTGTGGAAAGTAGATCAGCATTTCACCCCGCTGCTGCAGAATCAACATTTGTTGATTTGCACAGAGAAGGCTTGAAGTAGCCTGCTTAATTTGCCGGGGGGGGGGGGGTGCGTTCAGTGCAGCGTCTCAGCATAGCCAGACAGCTGTTGCGCTGGGTTCACAAACCTACTATCCATCAGAGTGGTGTATATTCTTGGCGAGTTGAACGGAGGGGCGGGCTTTATGTTGAGAAGGGGTCCTCATCAAATAGACTGGAGCCTTCATCCTGAACTGGTCTCCCAGAGTTGGAGCAGGTTCGGCAGAGTGAAGGTGGATCTGTGTGCCTCACGTGGAACGCGCCATGCACTCTCTGGTTTTCACTAAGCGCGAAGGACAATCCCCCGATGGGGGTGGATGCATTTGCGCATTGGCCATGGCCTAAGATGCTCCTTTACGCATTTCCACCAATTCCGATAATCCCTCGGTTCTTGGACCGGATACAGGAAGAGCGGCTTCCAGCGATATTAATAGCCCTGGATCGCATGGGCGCTGTGTGGTTTCCATGCCTGCAGTGGCTGCTGGCAGGCCGGCCGTGGAACTCCCGTGACGGGGGGACACTCTCTCCCAGGTGGAGGGAGGGATCAGGGATTACTTGATGATAGGCCAGCGTTTGTGGGCTTGGCCGCCAAACGGGAACGCTTAGAGAGGCTGGGTCTCTCACTGGATGTAGTGCACACTATTCAGAGTGCCAGAGCCACGTCTGCCAGAGCGTCTTACGCAGCCAAATGGAGGTGTACAGAAGAGCTTGGATTCCACCGTATGCTCCCTGCCTCACGTGCTTTCATTCCTGCAACTGCTGGCCAGGGATGTAACTTTTATGATGGTGAAGATGTATGCTGCCACTGTTTGTCTTGTCACGAAGGTTTCGGTGACAGATCGGTGTTCAGTCACCCACTGGTGAAACACGTCTTGAGAAGCATACAGAGACACCGACGAGTGTCACATTCTCTGGCCCCTCAGTGGGGTTTATTGTTGGTTTTTACGTGTGATGGGTAAGGCTCCTTTGACCCTTTGGACCAGGTGTTGCTTATTTTATTTTATTTTTTTGCCATTTAGGTGGCCCTGCTTTTGGCACTGACGTCTGCAAAGAGTCAATGATTTGTCTGCTCTCTCATTGGCTCGATCATGTCTCAGGATACAGGGAGATGGCAACTCGACTATTTTGCATCCTACCCCAGCTTTTATGCTGAATAGCATTAATAGGTCTTTTAGGTCAAGAGGATTACTCTGGAAGGTTTTTCCCCCCTCAGAATTCGGAGGAAGAAGCCATCTCGCATTTCCTTTGCCTGCTGTGGGCACTGACTTGATACGTGCATGGCTGTCCTATGCCGTTCACAGCATTTGTTAGTGCTTTACGGAGAGCAATCTCAGGGGCTTCCTCTGTCTGCACAGCACCTGTCTCCTTGGTTATACGATGCAGTGCCACAGGCATATCTTGCTTCTGGGTTGGATCCCCGGAGGGCCTCAGAGGCACTCTACCAGGGGGATTGTGTCCTTCAGCTTGGTGGTCTTCCCCTTGCTCTTTCATTCGTTTTTATCTATGGGATGTCTCCCAATTTTCTGACTCATTCTGTTCTTGGTATACTGACTGGATGATTGATTCGGGGATTCATTTATGTGCTCTCCATTTTGTGCATGCGTATGGAGAGCAATTTCGTTCCCCCCTACTCTTCTCCTTGCTGGACTGTTACAGTGCCTAACCTTCGTCTCTATTTCCTCACAGCAGTATGCGTTATTGTGTCGGCCTTCATCCCCACATGAAGAATTTTAGATATTCTATGTTGTGTCAGTGGGCACATATGCGGCTTTGTGCGGCACCATTATGCACTATGCAATTGCTAGACTTGAGTTTTTTGTTTTATGGTTAAGTTAGGTGTATCTTTGTGCTTGTGGTACTGGACGGACCAAGTTTGGCATAGACCTTATCCTGCTTCGCCCCTAACCCACTAGCAATAGCCTTAGCCAAGCCCAGCTTACCGACCTTCATAACAGGAAGGTGTTCGGAAAGGCTTCTTCCCTTCTGGAGTGCCAAGGTCACCCCCTTCAGCCAGAGTTTGAGCTGTTACCCTCAGGATGCCCTGTATCAGGATTCAGGACTAAGAGATACAAGGCTTCCTTTGTCCCCATTGCCATTCAATTGTTAAATGGTAGATAGTATTCATCTTTTGTCTGAAGATTGCTTGTTTACATGGTCTGTATATTTGAACTCCTTTGGTTCTCCTTGCCCGCTATGTCCTGTTGTTTTTTGTTGTCCATCAGTGATGTGTCAATTCTGCCTTATTTATTTAAACTGGCTGCAAACTAATTTCCCTGTAAGGGACAATAAAGATACTTTGACTTTGACTTAGGGGGCAAAGCCTATATGAAATAGACGGATAATTCTGAGTATAGGCACAGCCTTCTAAGATTTGGGCCTCCAGCATCCCCGTGACCCTGAGAGCAGGATAGCGGTTTGGATAATGGATGGATGGATGGATGGATGGCTCCATAATAGCTGAAGAAAAATCTGTTATGGGAGCCGATTATATGGCCCCAATTCAATATATAGTTGAGTTGTGGCCGTAAGTGGGGCCCAGAATTTGGTGGGCGTGGACTAAAGCTTTTTTAGTGTGCAGGACCACAAGGGATAAACCCACTAGAGATCGCCTTAGAGGGTTGCACCTATACTCATAGAATCTAGAGTTAGAGTACATCACATATGTCAATATCAAGGCCCGCGGGCCAAACACGACCCTCCACGACTTTTAAACAGGTATGCCAGTAAATTCTGACAATTTAATGTGGCTCGTGCACTGGTGTTTAAATTTATGTCTGTGACAATACAACATTGAAACACAGCAGACGCTGCCATGCTCCACTCACGCTTTTACCAGGGGCCAAATAGGCTTCCTAGACTACAATACAAACACCCTAAATGCTGTCTGTCTTTCCAAAGGTAGCTAGCATAAAGGATGGCCAAAAAAGAAGTGGACAATGAATATCGACAATTTCAAGAAAGGTGGGAAACAGAATATTTTTTTAATTCAAACAAAGCCAATGTGCCTCATATGTCAGAGTCATTGGCAGTTTTCAAGGAGTGTAAAATGAAGCATGAGAATTATGGACACGGAATAGTGGCTGCAAAAAGTCAAAGAATTAAAACAACCTTTAACAACAGCAGCAAATCTTATTGGTTGGAGATTTTAATATTCATGTGGATGACCCATGAAGTTTTGCTTCTGAATTTTTAAGTACTTGTGAATCTTTTAACCTAAAACAGCACGTATCACATCCCATATATGAACGAGGCCACACTCTTGATTTAGTTTTTATTGTGGGTTTATCTGTTAATCCCTCACCTTGAAGGATTTCGTCTATGTTTATTCTTTCTTCTTTAGGAATCGTAATTAACAATAATGACTGACAAACTTTAATATAGAATGGAACCTTTACTGAAGGTAAAGCAGTCTAATACACGGAGAACTCGCTCTGAACTGCGAGCTCGAGGCTGTATACACACACTAAAATTGGGTTTTTTTCTTTGTTGTGTTACTGTGCCAAACGCATCATGGGTAATGTAGTTCCTTTACACAGAACTTGGAGTTTTACCCTATTTCCTTCAATAAATCTAATTAAGAATAAATCAGTCGTATTATCATTTATAAGACTTAAGCGATAATATCAATCAATCTAGTTGCATCTTATATAGTGCTTTTCTAGCTGCAACAGCCACTCAAAGTGCTTTACATTTCTGGTCAAATCTCAATTTCAGACACCTGTTATAATATCTAAATGAAGCTGCACAGTACGTTCTCAAATAAAAGTTACAACACTGATCACAAAACTGTCTTGTTCGATATCACCCTTCCAAGTAGCTACTCCTTCCTCAAAATGTATAGTTCACTCTTGCGTCCTTAATAAGAGATCTGCTGATAATTTTTGCTCTATTTTCTTTGCTCACTGTAGCAGTTTAACTCAGTTTCATGATGTAAATGACTTGGTTGACCAGTTTAATATTTTATGTTCATCAGTTTTAGATTGCATTGCTCCCATTAGGGAAAGGTCAAGGTGCCAGGCAAATCCATCAGCTTGGGTAAGTGAGGATACTCGCCAATTCAAAAGAGAATGTAGAAGAGCAGAATGAAGGTGGAAGAAAACTAATCTACTACATCCTTCACAATAGAGAGTTATTGAACTCCGTAGCTGCAAAAAAAGTATAACTCTAGAGTTCTGTTTAGCACCAGTGATCAACTTGTAGCTCCTGCCCCTTCAAACGTTTCAGCCTCTTCTGTTGAAGACTGATAAGTTCCTTGCTTATTTTGTTGAGAAGGTTAAGGGTATCAAAGCCTCTATAATGCCTCTATAATACCTCTTGTGTAACTTCTCCAGATGCCTCCCCCACGTTGCTGCGTAAATAATGTGCTTGATATTGTCACACACTTATCCTCCTGTGGCCTTGACACTCTACCCCCAGATTGTTCATAGAGGTATTAGAAGTAATTGCCTCTTTTCTGTATTGTGAATGAGTCTCTGTCCTCCGGTTTGTTCCCTGACTATTTCAAGCAAGCCTGTATCCAGCCCCTTTTAAAGAAACCTTGCCTTGATCCAACATTCCCTCATAATTACAGACCATCCTCTAAATTACTCTTTGTCTCAAAAATAATTTAAAAGGCTGTTGCTAAACAGCTAGGGGAAGCCAATGACATTCTCAACCCATTTCAATCTGGTTTTTGCCAGCTGGATAGTACTGAAACGGCTCTGCTGAAAGTCACTAATGATATGCTTATGAATGCAGATTCTAGCCATCACTCCATGTTAGTATTGTTGGACTTTTCTGCCACCTTTGCAACTATTGATCATACCATCTTGCTGGATAGACTAAAGCACTGGGTCGGCATAAACGGAACTGCTCTCAGTTAGTTTTCGTCATATTTTACAGAAGGATCTTTTCAGGGTGGCTACTGATTTTGTCTCATCATCGGCTTATGTGATTTGGGGTCCCACATAGTTCAATCCTTGGTCCCATATTGTTTAGCTTGTATACGCTCCCCCTTGGTCACGTTGTCAGTTTGATTGTTGCCTACCACTGCTAGCTATACCAATGACACCCAGCTTTATGTTTCATTTAAATCTGACGAGCTTAATAATCTGGATACTTTACATTTCTGCTTTACTGCTATCAAAGATTGGATGTCACTGAATTTTTGACAGCTGAATACAGACAAAACAGAAATCTTGGTTATTGGCTCAGGTTTCAAAGAGTATTAGTCCATACCTTAGGCACTTAGCAGAGAATATAAAACCTGCTAGAAATTCTTTATTCTTTATTTCAGATCCCCATTAATCACTGCCTCAGCAGCGACTATTCTTCCTGGGGTCTAACAGTGCAATAGTTAATTTAAAAGTCAATGAGGAAAAACATAACATATATCAATATAACAGCAATAACCAGAAACATCACACAAAACTAAACATATCAAACAGCTTTGAGCACTACACAAAATTCCCTGTATCCATCATACCCAATTAGACAAAACAAAAACAATTCCCGTAAATGAGAAAAAAGATCAATTAAAATAATTGAAATAAAGCAGACATAACTCATAACAGAATACAGTAAACAGACATTAAAAATAAACCTAATCTAAAACATCTCTTTCTGTGTTATATAGTTTCTCAGCCTCTTCTTGAATCCAACTCTGCTGGTAATTGAAACCAAATGTTGCGGAAGTCCATTCCAGTAGTTAATTGCCCTGTACATTACAGTCTTTTTTTAAGGCATCAGTTCTGGGTTTAGGCAAGGTGAAATGACCCCTCCCAGCATGTTTAGTGCCATAGTCATGACCATCACTAGTTGGAAACAGCTGAGAGGAGAGGAAAACAGGTTTATGTAGCGTATAAATGTTTTTCATAAATAGAGTAAGGCTACAAGCTAATCGCTCATTGACTCTCATCCATGACAATTCCTTATACATTTTTTTCAACACTTTTTCTAATTGAGCAATGCAGAGCAAGTCTTGCAGCTGTGTGTTAAAACGTGTTAAAAAAACAATTTAAAAAACCCACTTGTATAGAGGAATCTGGCGACCGATTTATGTGGTCTGCCGTCATCACTGCGGTGGGAGGTCGTAGTGAGTCGGCGTCTGCTGCTGACAGTGACAGCAGCATGGGTAGTTGGATTGACGTTAGGTAGTGCCCCCTAGTTTCTGATGAATGTACCGTATATGAATGATGATCTTAACATTATTCAAATTTTACATTTACACATCTGGGGACGTCTTGGGATCCCCCAGGAGGAGCTGGAGGGAATGGCTGGGGAGAGGGACGTCTGGAATGCCCTACTTAACTTGCTGCCACCGCGACCCAACCCCGGAGAAGCGGCTGATGATGAGATGAGAAGAGATGAGAAATTTGACATATTAGGCATTTGTTATAACAATAGCCAGAAATAGAGAATGGATAGATAAAAAAAAATGAACCACCTGACCCTCCGCAATATTTTAAGTGATGAAGTGCTGTGTAATATACTACCGTACTAGCTAGCTGGCATAATCATTCAAGAGTTGAATTTAATCACTACAGACAAATTACGTTAGTAAAATTTAAAAAATATGAATTCATGTTGGTGTTATAGATATTCAAGATGATTTCATTAATAGCCTGGCATGTAATGAGCAACAAAATGCCAACTACAGGTCAGTCATAGATGTTCAAAATTACCTGAGCTCCATATGGATTGGCCAAATATTGCACACTCTACCAGATGATGAGCACATCATTCTAAAAGGACCTGTCCGATACTCAGTCTGTTAACAACTGTCTCTGCAGAGGAAGGAAGGGAAAGTTGTAGGTGTTAACTTTGTCTGTGTGGCCAACAGAGAGAAGTGCTGCAGTCATACAGCAGTACTGCTTTACAAGGTGAAAGATGCTGTGATCAAAGGCTTCACAGGCATGGCCTGCACTGACAGAGTATGTGCTTGGAACCAGTCCACCTGGAAAAATGTAGTACAGTTGAAAACATTCAAGGGCCAGACCGTGGACCTTGGAAAAGCATGAAAATTACAGCTACCAGCAATTGAGACAAATGCAGATGTCATTTAACACTTTTCATTCCCTGAGATGGCTGGAACCATTTTGCATCGTGTGTTTACTGCACAGCCACAGAAGAATGCAAATATTAATGACCTTCCCAGAGATCATGCACAATTTGCTGAACACAAATGTAAACTTTGCAATGTGGTTTTTGAAGGATATGTCAAATTTGTGAAAGATGAGAGGGAGAAAATAGAAACAAACACAAAGGGCCAGAATGGTAAATTTTGGCTAGACCAGAGAAAAATTAGAATAACCAGTAGTGTGGAATAACCAGTAGTGTGGCACCTGAAGTGCCCCCCCCCAAAAAAAAAACAGACCCGAGAAAGAAAACTGAACTTGAAGTTTGTTGGAAGCACAGCAAATATCATGCAACAAATATGTTAACTGGTGAAATAAGTTATTGTTATTACAGCTTAAATAAATTATTTAGATTTGACCATATGGCCATAGTGTGGTACATTCCAAATAAAAATATGGCGGTTATATCACACTTCATACCATGTAGCCTATCTTTTTTGCTGTCAGCACTGAAAAAAAAAGTTTGAATCGAAAATTGAATTGAATCGCAACCCTGTTGAAAGTAAAATCGAATTGTGAATGTGGAGAATCGTGACACCACCGGTAGTTACCCCTGCATTGTTTAGCCAAGGCTAGCTGTCTTATCTGTACTCATCTCTGCTGGAAACAGACATTCATCTGCCTACTGCCTCCACTGAGACAGTGATATAACACAGGGTGGTTGTTTCCAGTAGCCTCACAAACCACGGCTCAGTATTCAGAATTTTCAGGAGTTTACACCCGACACATGACAGCCAATGGGAAATAACAGACTGATATGTGTTCTTTATCATATTCACATCTTTACCTCTTGGAATCTTGACAGAATTAACTTGGCTCATTCTGCCCAATTCTTATATATATAATAGATAAGCTGATTATTGTTAAGTTGCATTTATAAAATTTCTTTTGGTTATTGAAGATTTTAGATTTTTAGACCCTAAAATTGATGGAATGGTTTCCATACTTCTGCTCAATGTATTTCTTCTAACTGGCTAAAAACTAACATTTCTTCACGTTTTCTTAAAGCTTTTCCTGATCAGAAAAATCCGGCTGCTGTCAGGGTTAAAAGCTGTAAGGCCGATTTTTTTTGTCCAGTGACGCAATCTAAGTTTCTGTTGATCTAGGATTCAACTAACGGGCGCAAAATTTGAACCCCTACGTTGTTTTGTTTTTTTCATGAAGTCATTGTCAAATGTTTGGGGGGGGTCAGTAGAAAAAGAAAAATTGGACCACAGAAGAAAATTTGAACTTTTTACCTTGAGTAATTTTCTAATCCAGGCCGTTTTCTGCTTCATATTTTTCAGTTGTATTATGAATTAAGCTGAGGTGAAGAGGGAATACAATGTCCTCCCATGAAACCACAAAGTATTTATTTTAGAATAAGGCAGCTCAAGAAGGTTTCGCTTGGGGCGTCCGGGTAGCGTAGCAGTCTATTCCATTGCCTACCAACACGGGGATCGCCGATTCGAATCCCTGTGTTACCTCCGGCTTAGTCGGTGTGTCCCTACAGACACAATTAGCCTTGTCTGCGGGTGGGAAGCCAGATGTGGGTATGTGTCCTGGTCGCTGCACTAGCGCTTCCTCTGGTCAGTCGGGGCGCCTGTTCAGTGGGGAGGGGGAACTGGGGGGAATAGCGTGATCCTCCCACACGGTACGTCCCCCTGGCAAAACTCCTCATTGTCAGGTAAAAAGAAGCAGCTGGCAACTCTACATGTGTCAGAGGAGGCATGTGGTAGTCTGCAGCCCTCCCCAGCTTGGCAGAGGGGGTGGAGCAGCGACCGGCACAGCTCGGAAGAGTGGGGTAATTGGTCGGATACAACTGGGGCATTTCCCCCCCCCCCAAAAAAAAAGGAAATGGAAAAAAAATGATTTAGGTCAATACACATGAGAGTGTTGATTATAAAAATTACAGAGTGGGGTAATCGGCCATGTACAACTGGGGAGAAAAAATGGGAGGGGAGGGGGACAAGGTTTCACCTCAGAACATCAGATTTTCCATGATTTCGTATTTGGAACACCCCCCCCCTTTTTTTTTCCCCCTCCCCAATTGTACTTGGCCAATTACCCCACTCTGGTCATTGCTCAACCCCCTCTGCCGATCTGGGTAGCGCTACAGACTACTACATGTCTCCTCCGATACATGTGGAGCCACCAGCCGCTTGTTTTCACCTGACAGTGAGGAGTTTCGCCAGGGGGATATGGCATGTGGGAGAATCACACTATTCCCCCCAGTTTCCCCTCCCCCCAAACAGGCACCTTGACCAACCAGAAGAGGCACTAGTGCAGTGACCAGGACACATACCCACATCCGGCTTCCCACCCGCAGACACGGCCAATTGTGTCTGTAGGGACGCCCGACCAAGCCGGGGGTAACACGAGGATTCGAACCGGCGATCCCCATGTTGGTAGGCAAAGGAATAGAACGCCATGCCACCTGGACGCAACTTGGAACAACTTTTTGTTATCTCTTCATACTTTGATGTTGCATTTTAAGATATCTGGATTTACTGAAGGATTGTTGTAGTGCCAGCTTGGTGCATCCACAGACATGTCAGTGAGCAGCGTGGTTTGTGCCTGGAAAGTAATTTGTCCCCGACTGCTTTGTCTTATATGGATGAATTCTTTTGTTTGGTTACTAAAGTTTCTCTCATTCCAAGCATCGCCCTCTGCAGTTGATCAACAACTTCCTTTCCTATTTTGTACTAGCTTGTTGGATATCGCCTTCTTGAGCCTTTTTTTTTCTCAAGAACCCAACATTTGGAAACTTCTCTCCAAATGTTGAGCCTACTAAGCAATGTATTAACACTGCCATAGCAACTTTTCCAGGCTGTTGCGGCTAAGAAGAATGTGCACCAGAACTTCGTTAGAATAGATATCAAACATGCACAACATGCTTATATTGCTCCTCCCCCTCCTCACAGATTTGCACCAATATATTCCGGACACTTCCACCAAGTGAGAATCCTGATTTTGATCCAGAGGAGGATGAACCCACTCTAGAGGCTTCATGGCCTCACATACAAGTAAGGATCTGACACTTTCTCAATGACCAGGCTTGCTGTCAGTGTTAACACATTTTGGGTTTGAACTCTGTGGTCTATACTTGTCATTATTTTTCAAAATATTTTTTAATCCTCAGCTGGTCTATGAATTCCTCCTTCGATTTTTGGAGAACCCAGACTTTCAGCCGAGCATTGCAAAGCGCTTCGTTGATCAAAGGTTTGTCCTTCAGGTAAGTGTCTTTACTAAACGAACCTTTTCTACAGTCTGAGATTGCCAACACAACTTAATATGAGCGTTGTTATGTCATTGTATTTACCATGTGAACAAAAAAAAAAAACATTAGTACCAAATTTGTCAAAACAACTCGCCTTACCGTGTCACACAAGTGTCACTTGACTTTGTGAGTAAGCAAGCTTAGTATGTCATTTTGATTTCGCCATGGCTTCAAGTGAAGCTTAATTTTAAAGCTAGAATTTCTCGTTGGAGCTGATAAGGTGCACAGCAACTACGAGTGTGTTATTATACTCCCACCTGTCTATTGCTTGTTTGCTGCAGCATACATATTATACAGTGAATTACATACAAATGAGAGTTTTAAAATGTGCGACTATTCAGTAACATAGCAGTTAGCCATTAGTCTAAGCGCCGACCCTGCCCACCAGCACAGCTCAAATAGGAGCATGGAATACTGTAGGTACTGAGATATTGTTTTACAAACAATAGTCGCCCTGTGTATTATACTATTGCTATCAAATAAAGGCGGAAAATGTCAAAAAATAATCTTAAAAAAGGCTGCTACAGAGAATTCATAAATGCACACCTACTTTCCCCCCCACTGTACTTGGGCTGTTTACAAAAAAAAAAGTAGGCTGGCATGTTTTATTTGCAGGATCGAAAGATTGTTGTAAATACAATAAATGTTTACTTGTAACACACTTGTGTCTTTTTTCCCCTCTATAGTGATGATAGTATAAGTATTAATGAATTATACCCCCCCCCCCCAAAAAAATCATAAAACCGTGAAACCATGCTACCTCCTCAAAGCATAACCATACGATCAGAATCTCATTCTTCGACATCCCTGACCGTATACAGACTAGAGTCTCCAACCGTGGCTGGGATGCTGGTTGGTATTATTTAACCAGACTCCATGCTGCAGATGGTTAAGGTAATGACTTATCTTGACCATCCGAAAGAAGTCACAGATTTCAGCTTAAATTTGCTGACACAATACCGTGGTATTGGTAACTGCTTGTAGTGTTTTACCACTCCAGATCCCAGAGATCCACCTGAAGTTAAACAAGTGTTTCTCAAGTGTTTGCCAGCAGCTTCCCTGCTGTAAAACAAAAAAACATTGTTGAACTGGAATTTTTGCTATGGATGTTCAGTTTAGGGTGACTCAGCGGTGCAGTGGTTAGCGCGGTCGCCTCGCAGCAAGAAGGTCCTGGGTTCGAGCCTCAGCGGTAGTCCAACCTTGGGGGTCGTCCTGGGTCATCACCTGTGTGGAGTTTGCATGTTCTCCCCGTGTCTGCGTGGGTTTCCTCTGGGTGCTCTGGTTTCCTCCCACAGTCCAAAGACATGTAGGTCAGGTGAATCGGCCATACTAAATTGTCCCTAGGTGTGAACTTGTATGTGTGTGTGTGGGCCCTGAGATGGCCTAGCAGCCTGTCCAGGGTGTCTCCCCGCCTGCCGCCCAATAACTGCTGGGATAGGCTCCAGCGTCCCCGCAACCCTGAGAGCAGGATAAGTGCTTTGGGTAACGGATGGATGGATGGATGTTGGGAGTTTATGTTGGTAAAGGTTACAAGCTTTTTGTTCCATATCTGCTAGCTAGTCACAACTTTGCTTCCTTAAACTTACTGCCACCTGGCTCTTTCTTCTGCATTTGACTGCTACAGAGAGGATATAAAACTCTCTGCCAATATAATTTTCTCAATCACATCCGACCACACAGTAACCATTAAAGTGGGAATCTCGAAGATAAGGTGGAACGTCCCCTCTAGTGGACCAACCAGAAAGGACGTTCCACTTTATCCTCTCTGGTGGCCCAACCACTGTTGACTGAAGTAAAACGCATCAGTCCCCCTACCATGGTTCCTATCATGGTCACGTGCAGCTTGCACAGCTTTCATGGTAGGTGTCAAACCAACACCGTTTAGTAAAATGCAAACGCTTTCAGAGGCAAAAGCTTTCATGAACTGAGTGCGAGTTGACTCATTATTGTTGCACCATGTCATCTGATAGATGGTGAGGAAACGGACATTCATTTACATGAAAAAGTGTGAGATTATCGCTATAAAATGAGCCGCCGCAAAAGCTCTCTTGATTTGGATATTCATGAGTAAGCTGTTGTCTTCTATGGCAGGGATAGAGAGTGTCAAAAACCAAATTTTCTTTGCATGTAAATCTTGAGGAACGTGTAAAGTGGGGCCATGCTGTTTATTGTTGTAACCTCCCCGCTATAATTGAACCGGAGACAGAAATATATTGCTCGAGGCTAAACCGTTTACCAGAATGTTATGAATTAGATATTAAAAAGAAACCCAAACGGCACCATTTGTTCAGAAACTTATCTGTGTTATGAGTCTGACCAAGCAATTGGTTCCTCGCTGGAAATCACCTTCGAAACCCAACCCCGATATAAGGTATTGGGTTGGGTCAGGACACCCACTGAAGCAACTTACAGGGACCGCGGGGTCTGGAATGTTGGCTAGGTCACATCCTAGTCGCCTGGGCTGACTTTCCATGATGTGAGTGTTGTGGAGGAGCTTTAAATAGCTCCTTGTTGTTTGCTGTGCAGGCAGGGGAGACGGGTATATTGGTCAGAGTACGGAAGTGGGTTAAAGGCTTTGGAACCCGTGAGGGCAGAGAGAGCAGATCTGTGCCGCGGAGTTGTGAAGCGTTGCACATCACTTGATTAGAAAATTATCTCCAAATATCCCTCTGAGGAACAACCACATCGATGCCTTTGACCAAAGGGGTCAACAGCAGCGACAGCCAGGAAGTAGAGCTGATAAGGATCTCCATGTCGAGCTTGAGTTTGAATCATATTTGTCTGTTTCATAGGACTGCATTGCCCAACATTTCTATATAATTTCTTTCCATTGATTATCTATAGTAAATTTAAAAGTGCCCATTTTGTATCAGGTCACTGAGAATGTGTTTTGCCAGTGCACTGAGGGTACAAAATATTAGGGACACCTTCCTAAGGTTCAGCTGCACAGCTTTTTACACAAATTGCCTCAGATAAAAATTCTTTTTGGCCTGTCTACTTCCTTATTTCCTTCGTGAATAAAATAAACCTAATCCTTAACAAATTTTAGGTGTGACCACGATATAAAATAATCCACAATAATATTTACTTACACCTGTTGTAAGTAATACAAAATGTGTTTTCATAGCCTTATTGTACTTTAATAGCCTTATTGTTTGAAATTGAAAATGTTGGGCATTCATTGAGATTGTGTTTGTTGGTAGGGGCTTTAGTGTTGGAAACAGGCTGGCATCTGTGTAGATATAATGGTGGCAGTAATCGATATAAGGGTAAGAGAAGGGACCCCACAAGGAAG
Source organism: Lampris incognitus (assembly GCF_029633865.1). Taxonomy (NCBI): domain Eukaryota; kingdom Metazoa; phylum Chordata; class Actinopteri; order Lampriformes; family Lampridae; genus Lampris; species Lampris incognitus. Next base: position 15,626,636 of record NC_079225.1, on the reverse strand, counting down.
TGTGGCTGACGACAGTAGGCTCAAAGTCCGAGTAGCGGATCCGTGATTGGAAGATTGCTGGTTCGAACTCCGAGAGCAGCTTTGAAAGTCGGGAGGAATCAAGGAAAAAGACTATCAACGCTCTCCCCTCCCTCTACAAACGCTGCTAAGATGCTCTTGAGCAAAGCACTTTCTTCCCCCAGCTCTCCCAGTGAAATTGCCAACAGCTGTGCACTACAGACATACAGGGTAGCGGCATGGTATGGATAGCCTGATGTTATGAGTATGCTCAAGTGTTAAAACAGATTTGCAGCCCTGTTATTGTGTTGAGGATGGAAGATGCATCCCACGATAAGACTGGAAATATTCCTCTGTGGCATATTCTTAAACTGCTCGGCTGCCCTAAACCCATAGTGTTGTAATAATGAGTCATCACACAGCTGTAAATAGCTTCTTTTTTTTTTTGCCAGGGCTTTAAATCCATATATAACAGAGAGCCCTCAGGCCTACATGTGTCTGTTACATAAGATGTTAGTAGCTGGTGAGATGTGATTTGATTGTTTATACTTACTTGCACAGATGACTGCCATGCTGTGGACATGCTGTTTTGCTTGGTGAAGTGGCAACCCCATTTTTTATTGGGACACTTGTAAATGGGTCGCCGTAGTTCTCTGCATTATTACCCCTGGGTCCACTGAAAGCAAAATTTCTTGGAGAACTGGAATCAAACAAGATAGTTTTTTAACACTTCCACTTTTTGACTGTAATTGTAGTAAAATTTGTGTCGCCCTAACACTATCTCTGTCTGCCTTTGTAGCTCCTGGAACTGTTTGACAGTGAGGACCCGAGGGAGAGGGACTTCCTCAAGACTATCTTGCATCGAATTTACGGAAAGTTCCTGGGACTGAGGGCCTTTATTAGGAAGCAGATCAACAACATTTTCCTGCGGTGAGATAAAAGTTAAATGGCAACAAAAGCGAGAAAACGCATTAGGGTTCCCAACAATTGATGGGCGGCGCAGTGGGTAGCGTGGTCGCCTCACAGCAAGAAGGTCCTGGGTTCGAGCCCCGGGGTAGTCCAACCTTGGGGGTCGTCCCGGGTCATCCTCTGTGTGGAGTCTTCATGTTCTCCCCGTGTCTGCGTGGGTTTCCTCTGGGTGCTCTGGTTTCCTCCCACAGTCCAAAGACATGTAGGTCAGGTGAATCGGCCATACTAAATTGTCCCTAGGTGTGAACTTGTATGTGTGTGTGCCGGCCCTGAGATGGCCTAGCAGCCTGTCCAGGGTGTCTCCCCGCCTGCCGCCCAACGACTGCTGGGATAGGCTCCAGCATCCCCGCGTCCCTGAGTAAGGATAAGCGGTTTGGGTAAAGGATGAATGAATGAATGAATGAATGAATGATGGAAAAGAGCTGCCTTTCTGTTTTACTGGTCAACGTTGTGATCAAGAATGCAGAGATGGAGAAAATAGTAGCAACTACTACCAAATGAGTTATTAGTTCGATATAATTCATTAAAAAAAAAAACACTGAAAATTCACTTTCCTAAACATTCGGCATTAAAGTACTTATAATCTGCCTTACCTCCTAACAGTCTTTTCAATTCTCCTGTCTGTCCATTTCAATAAAAAAAATTTCTTTTACTGTCAGCAGCCAAACTGACTCTTGTCACTGAAAAGTGAAATGAATAAATAATAAAAATGGCAAATAACCCACTCAGATTTCGTATTGTATCAAAAGAAATTCTTAAATTTCTATTTCTTATTTCCTAATATTTATATTTATATTTTATATAATATATATAATTATATATTCTATATAATCATATATATTATTATTCATATAAATATTCTATATATTATATAATATATATTTATATATAATGTATAATATATATAATATAGTAATAATAATATTCTCTTATTTCCTAATAGCGTTCTGCTTGTAATGGTTAAATCATTGTTAAAAAAAATAGGGGACCTTTAATCATTACTCGTACCTGATTGCACAGACAGCATTCCACATCCTGTTTTTAAGGTTGTCCTTCCCCAAAAAGAAGTAGATCAAGATGTTTAATCGTATCAACAGTGCTATGTTGGTTTATTGTCATCGTGGTTGCCATGACACGGGGGACTTTGGGTGATTGAGGAGGGGATACTTGACGTCGTTTCCAACCGGCAGAGTGGCAGGGAAGACAACGGATGCACCCACTTAAACCATCTGCTGCTGGATTTAAAAATAGCATCACAGTTGTCAGGCACATAGCTGTCGTGGGTGCTCGCCTAGGTGAAAATGGGATGCCCAGCAGAGTTATTTGTTTGTTTATTGGGGGAGAAATTGTAGTTTGGGTTATTGGATCTCATAAATGATGATGATTTAGGGCCCCTGTCTTTACTTGCAAATTATTTTTTTCCCCATTCATTAAATGAAAGAACCTGTTGGAACCATTTGTGTTGTTTTGGTGTATGGACAGTTCATGTTTGATATTGTAATGTCAGTGTCTTTCCCAAAACTAAAACGAAAGCTTTATTTTGTGTCTGACATGAATTTGAGAAATATTTAAATATTCAGTCCCCTGAGTAAATACTCCGTGGAATCATATAGATAGCATCACAGCTTTGGCTCTTCTTGGATACATCCCTACATTTGAATTCAAGGATTTGCCCCCGTTCTCCCTGGCAACTTCACTGAAGTCATGTTGGATGGGGAGAGTCTGAAGAGCTATCTTCACGTCACTCGACACGTTTATGTTAGAGTCAAGGTCTGGGCTTTGGCCAGGCCACTTAATAACTTTAACATTCTTGTTCTAAAGCTGTTTTGGTATCGATTTAGCTGCATGCTGACATGGAGGACACAATTCATATTCACAGAAAAATAACCCTGTGGCCTTAAGCAGGTTCTCTTTAAGAGCTACCCTTTATTTTGTTCAATTAAAATGTTCCCCTCATTTTCACAAGTGTCTTAGACTCTGTGTCATTTTGGATACTTCCGTTAGTACACTTCCATGTAATACACTGTGTACACTATGTACTTACTTGCGTAGTGTGTGAATTTTGATAGGATAGTGTTGTCTCAAAGCGAACACGGCCGTGGCGTTGTGCCCTTACCGAAAATGACGATCCCAACATTTGACCACTTCTTCTTTTTAATGGTGAATTGCCACCAGGGGGAGCCTTATGGCCAGAATTTGACCGCGATTGTCACCTGCCAAATTTAAAATTAAAAAACGCGTGTATAACTTATATTCATATGGTGCGGTGTTCACCGTAGAAGTCGCAACAGCTGCAGCTTCCTCACTAACCTATTTTCACAAGTTTGAAAATAGGTTAGTGATCCCTCCCCTTCCACTATGTAGCCAAGATGGCGACCAATGAGGATGAGAAGAAACTCAGCTTTTTTACCGTTATGAGTACACCATCTGGGTACTCGTAGTGCGTTGTATGTTGCCATAATTGTCAGTGGGAACGCACTTATGGACTCAGGATAGCAAGAGTAAGTACAGAAGAATGGGAATTGGGAGACAGCGTTATTTTGTGCCACTGAAGAGCTCCTCCACGGCACGATGCTACCTACCATCAACATGCCTCTCTGTAGGAATGGTGTTAGCCAGGTGACGGTGATTAAATAAGGGTTGTCCTTAGGTACTAGGTATACTTCCTCAGCAAGGTAGCCTCAAGACCAATCTCTCCTCAGGTGAATCACACTGATGTGATTATGAGTCTGGCCTCCCTCTTAATGAGTGATTTAAAAAGGTTGGGCCTCTCCCAAAATAATAATTAAAAAAATCAAAAAAATCAAACAATGAGATTAGGTAGCTGATACATGGATTGTAGACAACAGTGGTAGGACTCTGGAAGAACATCAAACTTCGCATACATTTCATGACGTATTACCCTTAAAGGTAATAACTTTAAAAGCCATAACATCTTGTACCGCTCGTACATCCAGAGGCTCTGAAGTGCGTTCCACCTCGCTAAGTGCTCTTTTTCCTCGTCTTTGTGTGAAAACTTTCCATTGGGTACACAGAGAAGAATGTGTCCTTGAATATTAGCTCAAACTGATTCGCACCCCGATCTTATCTCCAAAACTGTGACAGCTGAGCTTGTGTGGTCTCTTTGTTTGTGTGATTTCTTTGTTCATTTACTTTATTGACTTTTTTTGTTTTGTTCTATTTGACAAAGTATTCCAGAATTAGAAGTTTTATTCAACAGTCAACGTAGAATAATTAGCATGATACCGGCACAGTACACAATTGGCAAGTTTTGGTCAGCTTTAATGGATAACCCTCTGGATTGTCAGATTCATGACTTTGACTCTGCTGTTATTTTGGTTTACAACCTTTGGTGACCAGTGTCCAAAGCTGTGCCTGGACGGTTGGATGACTGTCTCTGCCAAGAGTCTAGCGAGTGTAATGTGTTTCTTTTAATGCCCTTGACATACTAGAAATGTGCTCCAGCACTTGAGAGAACTGCTTCATACCCTTTTCTAGATCTGTACCTCCTCGCAATTATTCTTGCCCTTTTTTAGATGTATGGCCACCCACAAATTGTTTTTTTTGGATTTCCCCCCCCCCCCTTTCTGCCCAATTATACCCGTTCAATTTCCCCACTCTTCCAGGCTGTCTTGGTCACTGCTCCATCCCCTCTGCCAATCCGGGGAGCGCTGCAGACTACCACATGCCTCCTCCAATACATGTGGAGTTGCCAGCCGCTTCTTTTCACCTGACAGTGAGGAAATTCGCCAGGGGGACATAGTGCGTGAGAGGATCACGCTATTCCCCCCAGTTCCCCCTCCCCCCTGAACAGGTGCCCCCAACCAACCAGAGGAGGTGCTAGTGCAACAACCAGGACACATACCTACATCCGGCTCCCCACCCACAGACATGGCCAATTGTATCTGTAGGGACGCTGGAGATAACGCGGGGATTCAAACCGGCGATCCCCATGTTGGTAGGCAATGGAATAGACCGCCACACCACCCGGACGCCCCGCCTCCCCACAATTCTTTATACCCTTCTCTAGAGCTGTACTTCTCAAAAATTCTCTACAGACTTCTCTAGGTCTATACCCTTGGCAAATTATAGACCCTTGTCTAGAGCTATACCTCTCCTCACGATTCTGTGTCCAGAGATTCTGGACAGGTGCTATGGCAATCTGTGGGGCTTTCTAAGTCATATCAAGTCAAATGAAGTGACCGCTGGTGAATTCCAGTCAAGGTGTAACAATATCTGAAGAATATTAAGAGGAATGCAGAATAGTTTGATTTTTTTTTATAGTCATATATTTTGACATCTGTGCGTGGTTTACCTACAAAAGAATTATAATTTGTTGCATTTTGAATTCAGGCTGCTACACCACAGTGTGGAAAATGTCAAAGGAGTTGAATATCTTCTGAGGGTGCCACATAAATGAAAGCATAGAAAAGGGCCAGTTTAGTCATACTGACCAGTGCAAGATGTCTAAACTGCTTTACTTTTTGTCTTTGTTTGTATTCATAAATGTAAAATTCATGCAAGTAAAATTGTCGTTTCTGCAGGTTTATCTATGAGACGGATCGTTTCAATGGAGTGGCTGAGCTACTTGAGATCCTGGGAAGGTGAGAACATGAGGTCATGTGATTTGCAGCTAGTCATGTCACCACTGTCAACATCCTTCTGGCTTTTAACTGCCTGCAACTCAGTATTTACTTGGAACACTTAGAACATCTGTAGCAAATATTACCTCATGCTTAATTTTCAGCACATAAAAAATTTGAAATACAGTGTGTGAATTTTGGTCAGCTAAGGACTTAGTCCCAGGCCACACCACCTACCTGAGCAGCGTGTGTACACTGCAGAAGAAAGAAAGAAAAAAAGACCTCAAAATGTGCCGTTTTTGCTGAACATTCTGCCAGAGATGCCTCAAATGTTGAAAGATCATGCAATTTGCATGCTGATTGCAGGAATATCCACCTGAGCTGTTGCCAAAATATTGAATATCCATTTCTCTACCATAAGTCACCTCCAGAGTTGTTTAAAAGGTTTTGACTGTACGGCCAACCAGCCTCACAACTGTAGACCACATGTGACCATACCAGCCCAGGACTGCTACAAAAAAAAACTGAAACGAAACTATGTTTTATAGCATTATTAAAAAGGCAGGGTGCTCATTCAGTTGTACAGTTAGAGTCCTTCCGGGGGTGTCGTGGTAGCGTAGCGGTCTATTCCGTTGCGTACCAACATGGGGATCACTGGTTCGAATCCCCGTGTTACCTCCGGCTTGGTCGGGCGTTCCTACAGACATAATTGGCCTTGTCTGCGGGTGGGAAGCCAGATGTGGGTATGTGTCCTGGTTGCTGCACTTGCACCTCCTCTGGTCGGTCAGGGCGCCTGTTCGGGAGGGAGGGGGAACCGGAGGGAACAGCGTGATCCTCCCACGCGCTACATCCCCCTGGTGAAACTCCTCACTATCAGGTGAAAAGAAGCGGCTGGCGACTCCACATGTATCAGAGGAGGCATGTGGTAGTCTGCAGCCCAGCCCGGATCAGCAGAGGGGGTGGAGCAGCGACCGGGATGGCTCGGAAAATAGGGTAATTGGCCAGACACAATTGGGGAGAAAAAAAGTTTGGGGGGGGTCGAGTCCTTCCAGGCTTTAGGGTTTAAACAACATACTGCAAAATGTAGCATCATACTTACGCTCTTTGCTTTCTCCCAGTCCTAAACTAATAGTTCCTTTAGGCTTATATGTTTTGTTTTTTTCTAAAATTTTAGTCATGCTTTTCAGGACTGTCCTCTCCATATAATTTTTTACTGCTTTGACAGACAATTATCCGCGGGTTGGGGGTCTGCTGTGTCTTGCTCTAAACTTGCAACAAAGTGCTCAAAGTAGTATGTTTTTCTATCCAGGTACTGTATTATCATTGTGTTGTTGGTTTTGTGTCCGCAGTATCATCAACGGATTTGCGTTACCTCTGAAGGCAGAGCACAAGCAGTTCCTGATGAAGGTGCTCATCCCCCTGCACACAGCGAAAGGACTGGCCCTGTTTCACGCACAGGTGAACTTACATGTGTACCTTCATTTATCGGCTGTTTGTAGTCCGTCTGAGCAAGATAAAGCTGGACAATGTGAGAACACTTGGATTATAGATCCACCTAGTGGCTGTGACATGAACATGTCCTAGTTTACACAATGAACCGTGTACCTCAGTGTTTGTGTGTGTGTTTTTGTACGTATGTTTTTGTTTTTGTATTTACAGTGTTATATGTTTTGTCTAGTTGGGCTATTGTGTTGTCCAGTTCTTGGAGAAGGACCCAACCCTCACTGAGCCGGTAAGTCGTTTTATCATTTCTCCTGCCGTGTGTGTGACAATAGTGTGGCAACACATGTGGGAACATCTCTGACTCACATTGCAGAAACAGGCTGTACGTATGGTTTGACCTGCACTCACAGAAACTCTCTGATGCATACACAGGTGATCCGGGGGCTGTTAAAGTTTTGGCCTAAAATCTGTAGCCAGAAAGAGGTACTACATCTGACTTCAAAAACAAGACCTGCTATCTGGCTGTGTTGTGATGGTGGCCATCCGTTGGTTTAATGCTCGACATTGTGTGTCTTCTTGTTAACCCAGGTGATGTTTCTGGGTGAGATTGAGGAAATTTTAGATGTTATAGAGCCTACACAGTTCAAGAAAATTGAGGAGCCATTGTTCAAGCAGATCTCTAGATGTGTGGCCAATCCCCACTTTCAGGTAGGCATTAATACACGTGTGCACGTTTATGTACACAGACATACACATGCAGCTACACACATGAAGCCACAACTTCTGAGTTGCAGACTTGGTCTAATAATCACACGCACAATGCTTGAATCAGTGGTTCAGGAATTATTCCTTTTTACACCTTTTTTTTTGGGAGGGGGGGTTCCCCCCTTTTTCTCCCTGATTATATCCGGCCAACTACCCCACTCTTTTGAGCCGCCCCGGTCGCTGCTCCACCCCCTCTGCCGACCCGGGGAGGGCTGCAGACTACCACATGCCTCCTCCGATACATGTGGAGTCGCCAGCCGCTTCTTTTCACCTGACAGTGAGGAGTTTCACCAGAGGGAGGTAGTGCGTGGGAGGATCACGTTATTCCCCCCAGTTCCTCCTCCCCCCCGAAAAGGCACCCGGACCGACCAGAGGAGGCGCTAGTGCAGCGACCAGGACACATACCCACATCCGGCTTCCGACCCGCAGACACGGCCAATTGTGTCTGTAGGGATGCCCGACCAAGCCGGAGGTAACACGGGGATTCAAACCGGCGATCCCCGTGTTGGTAGGCAGCGGAATAGACCGCGACGCGACCCAGACGCCCCCTTTTTACACTTTTGTTTGTACACTTTTTACCCTGTGCCTGTGTAAACGTCTCCCTTTAATGAGTAAGGTGGATTTAAACGGTGAGATAATGAGGGTCTTTCACTATGTAGTTTTTAAACTTTGGTCCTTTTCTGTCACCGTCAATACAGGTAGCAGAACGAGCACTGTACTTCTGGAACAATGAATACATTCTCAGCCTGATAGAGGAGAACATTGACAAGATCCTTCCCATTATGTTCAACAGCTTGTACCAAATCTCCAAAGAGCACTGGAATCCGTATGTATTCTATTATTTCAAGTGCAACTGAAGAAAAGTAACTTGATTGGTCAGAGATGTATTCCCATGGAATGTTGTGTATAAAAGCCGTATTACCCTGAGCTTTATAATTTGTACTTTTTGATATCTTATTACTGTATTCATTACTGTAGTGGAAAATAGCACTCAAACGACAGGTTCCTGAAGTGAAAATGCCACGTGTAGTCACCACTTGGGCGGCACGGTGGCCCAGTGGTCAGCACTGTGGCCTCGCAGCAAGAAGGTCGTGGGTTCGAACCCGATACCGTCCCAGGTCCTTTCTGTGTGGAGTTTGCATGTTCTCCCTGTGTCTGCATGCGTTTCCTCTGGGTGCTCCGGTTTCCTCCTATCAAAAGACATGCGTGTTAGGGTTAATACTCTTGTCTGTGCCCCTGAGCAAGGCAATGGAAAGAAGAACTGGAGTTGGTGCCCGGGCGCTGCACGGTGGCTGTCCACTGCGGCTGCCCACTGCTCCTAGCTACAGTGTGTGTTGGGGGGGGGGGGGGGTAAATGCAGAGGATGAATTACCCCACGGGGATTAATAAAGTACATCTTATCATATCACAGGGAATTTGAGTATAAACCATATTTATTAACCATACAACATAGACTTACTAAGAACTAGAACATTATGAAATAATGGTGTATGCTCCTATAGAAGCCATATCCATCCATCCATTATCCAAGCCACTGTCCCCTGCACCCCCTTCGTCATCATCCCTGATAGAGGACATGATGATGTTCCTTAAATTATCTGTCCATCCATTATCCAAGCCGCTTATCCGAATTCGGGTCCTAGGGATGCTGGAGCCTATCCCAGCAGTCATTTGGCGGCAGGCGGGGCGACACCCTGGACAGGCCGCCAGTCCATCACAGAGCCCACAAACACACACACACACATATTCACACCTAGGGACAGTTTAGTATGGCCGATTCACCTGACCTACATGTCTTTGGACTGTGGGAGGAAACCAGAGTCCCCAGAGATGACCGACGTAGACACAGGGAGAACATGCAAACTCCACACAGAGGACAACCTGGGATGACCCCCCCCCCCCCCCAAGGTTGGACTACCCCAGGGCTCGAACCCAGGATCTTCTTGCTGTGAGGCGACTGCAGTAACCACTGGGCCACCGTGCCGCCCTAGAAGCCATATGTCAGTTTGATTTCACCTTTGATTTTAACATCCAGGAATTTGTGAATAAAACACGATTTCTACTACACTTCCCATGATCCTAAAGCAAGTTCCACACATCACAGACAGTGCTGTTACCAAGGAAATGTATACCGTTCTGATGCTGCACGGTTTGAAGTCAGAACATAGAGAAGTGATGTCATCTGCGTCGCTATCAACCTGCCCTGCCATGTTTTCCCAGTCCTGTCATTTCCTGTGAAAGCTGATTAAGATGGAGCGAACTTTATTGACTTAATGCGAGATTTCTGAATAACACAACCATTGTCAATATGGCGATAATGGAAAAAGTAGTGTCATTATGTTGTATCAAACCTGTCAGCACTTAATTGAGAAAAATGTACATATTCCGCAGTCTTTGTCTACATACATGATTGTGATTAGTGTATCTGTTTGTGCTGAAGGACGATCGTAGCACTGGTCTATAATGTGCTCAAGACGCTGATGGAGATGAACAGCACGCTGTTTGACGAACTGACAGCCTCTTATAAAGCAGACAGACAGAGGTAAGTGTACAGAAACAGCACAGGGGTGAGAGCTCTCGTTTTCTTGCAACACACACAGCCCCAGTACTGGAAAGGGTTGAGGGTTATTTTACATGAAAATACAGCAGGACCATTTTCAAAGACCCAGCCCTCCAAGACCTATTTTAAGATGGTCACAAGGTTTTACTCTCATATCACCTGCTTCGTCTGACCTTTTCAGACCTGTCCAATTAAAGCTTCAATGTGCAAAATATCTTAACATGGACCGACTGGGCGCGTCCGGGTAGTGTAGCGGTCTATTCTGTTGCCTACCAACATGGGGATCCTGGTTCGAATCCCCGTTTTGCCTCCGGCTTGGTCGGGCGTCCCTACAGACACAATTGGCCGTGTCTGCAGGTGGGAAGCCGGATGTGGGTATGTGTCCTGGTCGCTGCACTAACGCCTCCTCTGGTCGGTCGGGGCGCCTGCTTGGGAGGAGGGGGAACTGGGGGGAATAGCGTGATCCTTCCACGCACTACATCCCCCTGGCATAACTCCTCACTGTCAGGTGAAAAGAAGCGGCTGGTGACTCCACGTGTCGGAGGAGGCATGTGGTAGTCAGCAGCCCTCCCCGGATTGGCAGAGGGGGTGGAGCAGCAACTGGAAAGCTCGGAGGAGTGGGGTGATTGGCCGGATACCATTGGGGAGAAAAGCGGGAGGAAAATACCAAAAAAAAAAAAAAAAAACATAGACAGACTGATTCACAGTTTACTAAGAGTGAGTTTCATGGACCAGTTCAGCAGCAATACAGACATGTCCCATTCTGAAGTGTCACAGCGAGCCTCGCCCTTCCAACCAACCAGAGAAGTTCAAACAAAAGGGGCGGACCTCCTCGCTGTCAATCAACTTTGTGCACGCAATTAAAGTTTGGTTCGGCATTTTTCGGGTGAAGCCCCATTTACAGTAGGCTTGTCTCCCATGGCCAGATAAAAATAATCTATTTAACTTATAACTCATGTGCCATAAGAAGAACTACTTCACAGGGACAATGGGCCTCATTCATGAAATGATCTTGAGCACAAAGTTGTTCTTACACATTTGTGGAGTTTTTGGCCCCAAAGCTTCTCATGGAGAAGATGTAGAGCATGGGTAAAGCCTGAATCCAGGCACCAATTCATCCACAAGGTCCGAATTTGGTGTAATGACAATATGACAAAAATATTTTCAGCATGCATAGATTTTAAACTGTGATACATGTTTTTTCAGCTAATCTCTTCATTTCATCAATATTGTTATTACAAAGTACTTTTCCAGGGGAAGTATTTATAAAGGTCACGATTTTCAAAGCACTGGCCCTTAGTCTGTCCACCTGTACTCAAGATCCATCATGTGAGGGTGTAATGTATCACAATGTCTTGATGCATGCTTAGTAATCCATGTAAGGATTCCCAGAGAGTTGAGTCAGTTCGTCTGGACACGAAGTTGAGTGGGCGTAGCATCAGCTGCGGTCAGCTGAGACTGATAAGTCACTTCGATGAGTGATGAAGTATTCCTCCCACAAAACTTCATGTCCAGATGAACTGATTCAGTTTTCTGGGATTTCCTTACCCGGGTTATTGAGCATGCATCAAGACGTTGTGATACATTATCCTCTCACATGATGGATCTTGAGTATAGGTGGACAGACTGAGTGCCAGTGCTTTGGAAATGATGGCCTTTATAGAAATACTTCCCCTGGAAAAGTACTTTGTGACCACAACGTTGATGAAACGAAGAGATTCGCTGAAAAAAAAAAAATTTTTTTTACATGCATACATTATCAACAACAGTACAGGTTTTGCATGTTATGCAAAGTCATCATCGGCGGTCACTCGGGGTCGAGTATGACCGTCCTCCCTCTGGGTCCCTCTGGGTCCTCAGGTGGACGTAGAGGCCGATCCTGGAAGCGCAAAATGGGAGGACGCCAGCACGTGACAGCTTTTTACGTGGAGTGGCTGATGCGCCTGCAGCCTCCACACGGTCCTTGGCGGGGGGTGGCCAGAGTCCAATGGCATGGAGATCCAAGACGGTTGGGGACCACCCTCTGTTGCAGCCTTCATCCACCTTCACTGCCGTTGTGACCTGGAGACATCTTCCACCAGTTCCACCGTTGAGGTTTTTATTGGACCGCGCTTCATCTGGAACCTCCCCCTTGACCTATCCGCCTTGGGTAACCCTACCAGGAGCCAAGCTCTGGACGGCATAGCTCTTGGGATCATTGGTACACGCAAGCTTCTCCACCACGGCAAGGTGGCGATCCAGGAGAAGTATGCAAAGTCATGCATGCACATTAACATGGTTTCGAGGGACGGGGTATGTTGTTTCAACGTCTAGCTCACTTATATTTAACTACACCATCAACTCGCCATGTTAGATTTTAACCTGGAACACACTAGAAGACTTGGAAAGTCCTAACTAACTTGGAAAAAATCTGGGCTTACACATTTAATGGCTGTCTTTTGTGGATTAGTTGTAGACAAGCACACTTGTTCTGACTTCATCATAGTGGCACACACACTTGCTGATGAGCTGTTGGTCAGTTGTAAAAGTCCAGCATGTTGATAGAACGGTGACGTCGGCAACTGATCAAGGGCTCGATCCGGCGGCGAGTGATTTGAATCTTAAACCCCTGCACCTACAAAACAATGTTTAGTCCATTTTCTTTTAAGTCAAGCCAGTTTTATTTGTATAGCCCATGATCACAAATTACACTTTCACCTCAGGGGGCTTTACAGCAGCACAACATGCTGTCCTTAGACCCTCACATCGGATAAGGAACAACTCCCACAAAAAACCTTTAACGGGGAGAAAAAACAGGAGGAAACCTCAGGGAGAGCAACAGAGGAGGGGACAGAGGTGCAGTGGAAGTTGTGTGTACACAATTTACAGAATACAACATTAAAAGAGGATAACAGAAGTATGAAATTATGAGATATATGAGGAATATGATGAGGAGGATGCCGAGCAGTGTCAAGATGCCACCAGAACCACCCAGGACCCGAGCCACATGACCACCATCGCCATGGAGACCTGACAGGAGGACAGATTACACATGCACACAGGGAACACTCACATCACACCATTCACATACACAGGAGAAGAGACAAGAATAGACATTAGTCACACATGGGGGTGAGAGAAGGAAACAGGATATGGATTTAGAAGATGTATATTAAAAAAAAAAGTGCTGACAGTCCATGGTGACCCGCCTTATTTCGCACAGAGTGGTGCAGACTCTCCACAATCTTGAAAATTTGGGGCGTTCGGGTGGCGTGGCGGTTTATTCCGTTGCCTACCAACACGAGGATCGCCGGTTCAAATCCCCGTCTTACCTCCGACTTGGTCGGGCGTCCCTACAGACGCAATTGGCCGTGTCTGCAGGTGGGAAGCCGGATGTGGGCATGTGTCCTGGTTCGCTACACTAGCGCCTCCTCTGGTCAGTCGGGGCGCCTGTTTGGGGGAGAGGGGGAACTGTGGGGAATAGCGTGGTCCTCCCACGCGCTACGTCCCCCTGGTGAAACTCCTCACTGTCAGGTGAAAAGAAGCGGCTGGCGACTCCACATGTATCGGAGGAGACGTGGTAGCCTGCAGCCCTCCCCGGATCAGCAGAGGAGGTGGAGCAGCAACCGGGACGGCTCAGACGAGTGGGGTAATTGGCCGGATACAATTGGGAGAAAAAAAGGGGGGGGGGTGTTGAACATAAATAAAATAAAATGCACCTGTATGGTTTGTCCTCCCAGGGAGAAGAGGAAGGAGCAGGAGAGGGAGGAGCTGTGGAAGAAGTTGGACGAACTGAAGCTCAGCAACACCGATCTGATACAGAACAACAACAGCTGCGGACTAAAGAATGCCCACAGCAACAACAACAACAACAACAACAACGACGACGGTAACGACAGTCCTCACGACAGCCAGGAAAAGGATGCTGCCCTCGTCGTCACCACGGACAGCAAAGACCCCGTCGTGACCCCGGGCAGCAGCGAGAGCGCCCCAGGAGCTGATTGACACAAGACTTGAGTTTAAAGATGCTCCGACGGTTTGACGTTGTGTAAAGACTTCCAGTGAAGAGAAGGAGAGGTGGCGCGAAGGAGTTTTATGGACGTGGTTAGAACACAAGCTAAACCTCATCAGTATGTTGAATTTATTTGGTTACAGTGGATGTAAAAAGTGTTCACACACTGTAACTAAGATGCCAGCAGTTCTTGGGCAGAAAACATATTTCAACTTAAGACTATTTTTTGGGTGTTAATGTGTCTTCAGTATATGGGTGTTTTTTTTTTTTTTTGTCTGATCAAAAATGTATCCTTTCACCTTTAGTTTCTTAATGAAAATGATTATGCGGTATACATTGTATAATATATGGGAGGGGAGAGAATATTGACTTGAAGTTAGTGTGTCCAGTTGTGCTGCACTTAGAGAGGCTAAATTGCTGTATTAAGATTTTTTTTTCTGTCGTCTGTATTTTCCTTAATGCTGCCAATATTAACCTTAAGAAAAAAGGGGTGGATGGGACCAGACCCATAGATGGACATGTATTTTTACTTTATTTTTTTCCAAGTGTACAGCGGGGTTGCATTCAGGAACAGAGAAAAGCCAGAAAGGCGACCATCTCCCATTGGAAACTGAGAGGAGCTACATGTCCAAATGAAAAGTCAAAGTATTTCTGTAAGGCTTGAAAACTGCAGCCCTGGTTTAGCTCGTTTGGCCATTGATGGCTCTGGAGAGAACCACAGAAGTAAACTTTGGTTATTGTCTCCTTCGGAGAACTTAAGGTATATCATGAGGTCTTGTGGTGTTTTCTGTTATTTGATATTTCTTATCTGGATATATGCATAAAGCTCAACTTTATAGATGTTATACAAGACCTGCAGCCATTTTATTTAGACGGAAGAATGGAAATGATCTTTGAGGAAACGTATTTTTTCCAGCCTGAGTAGTATTGCTTTTTAAAAACAGATACAAACTAAAGAGCCATACATTTCCCCCCAGAATACTGAGGCAGGAGCTTGTGTACTGTGTGGTGTCAGGGTCAGCTGTTCAGATAGAATATGGTGGCATGTAACGTGTCCATGAATGTGTTTGAGTGTCTGAGTCCTAAAGGGGCATACCACTTGGAAAAAAGTGTGCGTGTATGTGTGTGTGTGTGTGTGTGTGTGTATATATATATATATATATATATATATATATATATATATATATATATATGTGCTACACATTGGTGGTGGTTGAAGTGAGTTACCCCCTTCAATTTGAAGCACTTTGGGTGTCTAGAAAAGTGCTATATAAATGTAATGATTTTATATATATATATATATATATATATATATATGTATCTCACACACACACAACACGATCCAGGACATACCGGGTGGTGTTTGTGAACAACCCAACCTTGTTCCCCAAAGCAAGATTGTTTTTCATAGAGTAACCAAAAATAGGAGGCTGGCTGTGGACCTGCAGATTTTCCCACACAAAAAAAAAAAGTTATTTTCCCACTAGTTATGTAGTTATGTCAGTTCTTCGTTTTTGAAATTAAGAATTGGGGGGGAAATTTTTTTTAGAAAATGTTTCCTTAATCCCAGCTAATGATGGACTGGTCCAAACAGGTGACCTCTGACCCACGTTCTCTATGAACCGACTCTCTGGCAGAGGGCCGTGCATGTCCACAGGCGCGGATCTGGTGGTTTCAGACCAAAGCAATAACGCCGAGAGGGATTCTAACGCTGGGCAGCAGCGCTCCCCTTTGAGCCCGAGTCTGTCCTTGCTTTCCATGTGGTGTACATATACGGTATCAGGTCCAGTCTTTCTGGTGCCTTCCTGTCAGCACACACCATTCCTATCTCTGACACCCAACTGTGTGGGGGAAGCTGTTTTTTTTTTGTAATGGCAGACCTTTTAATGGGGGGGGGGGTTGAAACGCCAGCGAATAAAGTCTCCTATCTTTCTACTCTAAACGCGACGTGTGCTCTCTTCTTTGCCGGGCTTCGCAGAAGGTGTACTTCACCGTTGACGTCGACAGATGACGCTAGATTATTTACCCTCACTGCTCATGCGTGTCAGCGACGTGCGTCTACCGACAAAAAAGTGAATGAAACCGCCGCATGTTGAGCGTGGTGTGCCCTCTTTTGAGTCTAGTTAGCCTGTACTACAGTACTTTAGTTACCCTGTACTACAGTACTTTAGTTGTACTTCCATGGCTTTGTACAGGCTAAGTGCTATTTAAGCAGTTATGATGCACCACTGAAGTGGGCTATTGACTGGTTAGGCTGTAATATTTCAGAAAGGCTTTTGAAGGTGTATGCTGTCACGGATGTGGGGCTCTTCTGTCGTGTAATTCTGCAAAATAAGAAGAGGGGGCGCCCCCAGAGCAAACCCCACTTGTCCTTTTGAAGAGCAAGAAAAAGACAAAACCCCAACTCGTGTACTGAAGTGAACTGGTCGGGCGGGTGGGTGTTGGTGTGGACTTGGAGCTGGTAGTAGAGTCTTCACGGTGGGAGCGGAGGAGTGAGGAGAGGAGGGGGATGTGGCCGGCAGTAAGCAGCGGGGAGACCTCAGAGTCGGACCTCCTGCTGGCGCCGCCGCCGCTGCCGCTGCTGTAATGCTCCCATAGGGGGATGAATGGGAGCTGGTCTGTGTCGGGGGTCGGAGCGGACATGCGGACCGACTCCGTCTTCACCTCTAAACTGACGCCCGCGGCGGACATCGGAGTGGGACTCGCCATTCTCTCTGTCGGTACGTTGCCCTTGTCGCTCTTCTCCCCTCGCTTTACTTGTCAGGAACGCGCTCGTCACCGGCTTCGATTTGGCTCTCTTGAAGCCGAACCGAACTCACGTGGACAGTTCGCCTCAGCGCGCGGATTTTCGCCGTGAAGGTTGAACTTTCACCTCGCCGGATGTCGGGTTTTGCGCTGGAAACAAGTGAAGTGTTGCACGTTGCAAGACGTTTTCTTCTTCTGTCGTTTTCTACTTTCGGCGGTTCTGAACCCTGATATGGACTGCTCGAGGTAGATATGATCCGTGTAGACGTTGATGGTTAATTGTTGAGGACTAAGCCCTGTAGGACCAGGGACCAGACTAAGCCCTGTAGGACCAGGGCTTAGCCCCCCCCCCCTACAACCCAGGGGTGTTTGAGGGACCCTCAACCCACTCCTCAGTTTTGGCTTTAAATGGTCCTCCTTTATGCTTTTTGGGTGGGATCCGCCTGGACACTGCATGAAGTCCCACTGTAAAACTCTACCAAATTTAGGATCCACATCCCTTGGGATTATCACACTTGTTTTATTAGCCAAGTAAATTTACACATACCGGGACTTCATTCCATCACACCGTGAGAACACCTCTAATTTAGGACAGATGCCTAATAAATACTCGGTGGTAGGATTAGTCCCATCAACTCAGTTTTTGGTTGTAGTGCTTCGGACTCAGTGACCAAGGTCCATCTGTGTCTTGCTAGTGTGTTGCTTCCTATAACCCTGGAATTTAAATGTTTTGCTACGTAGGCAAGGATAATAATAATAATAATAATCATTACATTTACTGAGCGCTCTGCTAGACACCCAAAAAGCTTCACATTGAAAGGGGAAACTCACCTCAACCACCACCAGTGTGGTGCACCCACCTGGGTGATGCACGGCAGCCATTTTGCTCCAGAACGCCCAGTTTGAGGTGGAAAGGAAGGAATCATTGAGCCAATTACATGTGTGTGTTGGGGGGGGGGGTGATTAGGTGACCAGATGGAGAGAGCCAGGTTGGGAATTTTGCCAGGACACCGGGGAACCCCCTACTTTTTTGCAATAAGTGCCATGGGATCTTTAATGACCACAGTGAGTCGGGATGATAGTCTCAAAGGAGTCCTGTTCTACTAAACTGATTCCCTCGCCCTAAATATTAGAAAGCAAAGCAGCGTTTAGTCCCCGTGATGGATGGGGAAGGGGAGAAGTCCCACATTAAACAGGCCCTGGTTAGAAACGCCATTCTAACGGACCCGGTGATAGGATGGATGCGGTGTGCCTCGTTCAGTCACAGAGAACCAGCATTTCTGACGCTTCCATGCCATCGGGGTGTGTGTGTGTGTGTGTGTGTGTGTGTGAATTCATTGTAAAAAGCGCTTTGAATGGCTGTTGCAGCTAGAAAAGCTCTATAAAAATGCAGCTCGGTTGACTGATAAAATATCAACCCTTTACACTTCCGCGTATTGCCAGCCTCTGGTTTTAAAAAGTCACGTGATCGTACGAACTGTTTTTGTAGGTTGTTGACGCGTCACAATTTGGAAGGTTTCAACGCTGATTGGTCTGGCCAGTCACCTTCAGCCTGCTGGGGTCACGTGCCTCTAACCATTGGGCGGCTCATTTGTCAGTCTCAGTCTGGGAGCCAATCCGAGCGGTACATGTAAGATGCGCCACACCCACCAGCGGTGGCGATTGTGCGAGGCCAGCTTTTGCGAAATTTCGCGTTTCGAACGGGAGAAGGCTGGGGGGCAACGCCAAAAAATATAAAAAAATAAAATCTCAAATAGGCTGTCCCTAAGTTTAGATGCTCATTCAGCATAACTCCACCCACAGCATAATTTTGAATAATGCTAAAAGGTGGGGAAGGGCTGAGAGGGGGGAAGGGTTAGGGGGGGGCGTGGATGTGTGAGGCAGGAGCGTGGGCAGGAGCAGCTGGGGAGATCCGCGAGAAGTGGCCGCCGTACCCAGTCCCCTCCAGCGGCCCGCCTTCCGGAGAGAGGCGAGCGACGGGGCAACCGCTCCCCCAGCCGCAGCGTGAGCCCCGCCCGGCCGACCCAGTTGCCCTGTGGCACTTTATGCTGGTGTCAGCAAGGGCTCCCTCCACCGTCTGCAGTCGGTACAAAACGCCGTTGCTCGGCTCCATTACGGGGACAGAGGCGTGACCGTATCACCCCTGAGCTTGCCTCCATACACTTGATGCCCGTTATATTTCGTGTTGTAGCGAATGAGGAGGGCAGCCCGGGAACCGTCGCCACAGCCGGGACGCGAACCCGTATCTCCCGCACCGAGGGCGACAACGTTAACCAGTCGACTAAACAGCAGTGTTTCTCAACCGGGGGTCCGCGGACCCCTAGTGGTCCGTGGTGTAATTGCAAGGGGTCCGTGAAAATAAAATATCTTAAAAAAAAAGATCCTATGACATTTATAGAAATAGGATTATTTTACTCAGATGTGACTGAGACCTTTATCTACCTAAACTATAAAGGGTAACAGGACTTTTTTCTCTAATTACATCTGTTTCACAAGTGTAATTTATTGTATTTTAATAAGAGATCTCGCTCCCGTTTGCATTGTTAAAAGTTACTGCATAAAAATTCTGTTGTTACATATATCTGAAAGTTACTGAATACATATTCTGTTTTGTTACATATATCTGAAAGTTACTGAATACATATTCTGTTTTGTTACATATATCTGAAAGTTACTGCATAAGAATTCTGTTTTGTTAACTATATCTAAGTTACAACTGAAAGCTCTTATTTTTGCCCCAAAGAGTGAATAAATGCTATAATGCAATTTAAAATGCAGTTTCTACTGTTTCTATCAAATTGCAACCCCCCCCCTCCCCCAAGATCAGGTGGAGGGGTCCTCAGGGTAGATCAAAAATACGCAGGGGGTCCAGGACCCCAAAAAGGTTGAGAACCACTGGACTAAAGGGTCTAACGTGTCTGCTTATCCATGCACGTTACAGTATTGGTTATACATGTTGTATCTCCCTTAGAGTATTGCCCAACTTATACTGCTAGGTTACAACACAAATCAGTCGGGGGAGGGATTCCACATTTGCCGTCATGACAGCCGGTGGTTTTATTATACAACAACTCACATGACACTCCAAGGCACCCGTGATGTCAATACCCTGGTCCGCCTATAGGTGGCAGCAACGGACCAGGCGTAATCACAATATATAACAATACAGTTTTACTGTTCACTTTTAAGGCTTTAAATGGTCTTGCTCCTTCATACATTTGTGATTTATTGACTTGCTATATGCCCCCATCGACCATTAGGATCTGCAGATGGAGCCCTGCTAGTTATTCCCAGGTCTCGGTTTGTTATAATGGCTGATCGGGCTTTTGCTGTTAGAGCCCCCACGCTTCCTTTCGAACTAAGACAAACCAAGTCTCTGGCGTCTTTTAAATCCTAATCAGAGTCCCGAACCACCTAAACTGGCTCCTTTCGACGCGAAGGAGCAGTGGCTCTACTCTGGGTTCAAAGACGGCCGATGTTACGGTCTTGTAGATAAACTTGGACAAAAGTCTGGCAGTGCCAGAAATTTGGGATGACCACATCACAATTTCACTCAGCAGCAACTCGACGCAGAATCCTTGCTGGCGCCAAACACAAACAGACTGTTAGCATCTGTGACCCAAATGCGATGGATTTGAGCTGCCGTGAGGACTCGACTCCTGCTTGGCGTCATGTTTTTGTTTTTTTAACAGCACTTTGTGTGTGTGTGTGTGTGTGTGTGTGTATATATATATGTATATATGTATGTATATATGTATATATGTATATATTTAAATAGCCACATTAATGAACTCACAAACATTATAAGAACAATCAAGAACATAAATGCCAACAACAATAGATACAACAAAATAAGTAAAGAAAACTAACCGTAATATACCCAGCAAGGCTATCAATTCTCTCCCCATAACAAAAAGTTATTAAATAAAGTCATTGTTTTTACAGCCTTCTCGTTGTAACTATACCAAGTCCAGTTCCACTTGATTAAAGTCCTTTGGATAAACATGACCTGGATGAATGAGAACATTGACAGACATGTCCATGTAATGTTTCCAAGTCCTTTGTGAAAACTCTCTAAAGAGGAGTTGTTGTAGAAAACTCGCATCGATGAATGTGAAATTTTGCCAGAAAGAGAATGAGGTTGATCACAAAAGCACTTTCCCCCCCCCAAATTCCAAATCTCTCACATATTTAGAGAGAAATTGCTTGACTGGGTGTGTGAATCATTTTTAAATGACCCACCTGTGAATCATTTTAAAGGAAACCTCCTTTACTCGGTTTGTGAGAAGATATATATATATAGATAATGTCCAACTTTTTTTCCCATGGAATATTCTGATCAAACTGGGACCAATAAACTGCAACATATGGAGAAGTGGTAAACTCCCTATGAAAAACAGTACAGACAGCTTTATTGTTTTTTATGTGAAGCAAACCCTTCCACACATTGTTTCATTTGGATGTACTGAAGGAACAACGAAAGGATATTGAGTACCTTGCAATAAGGAAATTGAACCACTGGGGATAGCTGCCATCACCATAGCATATTCTTTGGATGTTACAGGAAAAGTAAAATGTACAATAAACTCGTCATATGTCATGAGATAACCTTGAGAGTTCAGCAGCTGTCCTACCAATAAACTATTTCTATCAAACCAGTTACTAAAGAAAATGCTTGTATAAAATATTCTATATGTGAAAACGGTGTGTAGAAAAGTTGTGCTTGTAAATCAATTTCCATGCCAGTAAGGCTTCCTTGTGATATGCTGATAGTTAAAGAGGGAGCTTGTCAATTTGATAATTACACATTAACAAGAAGGAAAGACCTTATTGAAGACAGAGATAATGTTCCACATGGATGAGCTGTTAGACAAGAAGTACTTTAACCAGTTAATCTTCAGAGTATAATTCATGGAAGAAAAATCCAAAAACTCTAAACCACTAATAGAGTTGAAAACTATAGATTTCCTGATATAGTGGACTCGGATTTTTCCATAGAACATTTTATCAGTGGCATTAGCAGTTTTGTCATCCAAAATTACAGATGAAGCAATATAAATATACCCTGTCTTGGATATGAGTATATGCTTTTTAGTACAAATATCATTGTAACCACATATTAAATTTACGTTTCAATTTATCAATCATTGGGGCTCCATTTAAGGTAACTCTGTCCTTGGGGTTTTAGCTACAACAATCCCTAAATAAGTTACTCTTTTCTTTTACAGGAATGTTGCAAATTGACACGCCATTCGTTTTTCAATGCAAATAACTCACACTTACCCAAATTCAGGCATCAACCTGAAGCTCTAGACACTACTTACTACTACTACTACTACTACTTTCAGCTGCTCCCGTTAGATGTCGCCAGAGCGGATCATCCGTTATTTCTTCCTGTCCTCTGCATCTTTCTGTCACACCAGCCACCTGCATGTCCTCATGTCCTCACATCTATAAACATCCTCTTTGGCCTTCCTCTTTTCCTCTTCGCTGGCAGCTCCATATTCAGCATCCTTCTGAATTTACCCAGCATCTCTCCTCCACAAGCTCCAAGCATCTCAATCTTGTTTCTCTTGCTTTGTCTCCAAACAGTCCAACCTGAGCGGTCCCTCTAATATAATAATCATTCCTAAACCTGAAGCTCTACAGAATAAATCAATAATCTTTATTATAGGTGATTCTACCTGAGAGGCATTTTTAAGAAATAATGTTGTATCATCTGCCAACTGACTTATAAGATTATGATCAGCAACAGAGATACCTTCTAACCTACTGGATTTAATAGAATGGCAAAAAACCTGAGCCACCAGGAGGAGAAGGTAAACAGAAACAGGGCAACCTTGTCTCATCCCTCTCTGTAGAGAAAATCTTTATGCGTTGTCCCATGTTTTAGAGCTATTACCATTAACACCGAGCTACTACCATTAACACAGAGAATTTTCATAGCATTACAAAAATATGTCCGAAAAACCAAAGTGTTCTAGACAATAAAAAAATTAAAAGGATGTTTTATGGAGTCAAAAGCTTTGCAGAAGTCCTGGAAAAATATTAAACTTTTGTCTAGAATTAGATCAGAATAGTCTGAGGTCCAAGATCAATCTAATATTATTGTTAATGTCTACCGCTCATAAATCCAGATTGATTTTCATCAATTATTGAGTTTGAGACCTGCTTGAATCTTTTAGCTAAAATAATAGCAATAATAGCATGGTTCATATGTGCCTTGTGTCATTGTAGTAGGAAGAGAGGAATTTTGGATGCTTTCTGAATAGACCTTACGATGTGAAATGGTGTGAGTAAATCAGAGAATAATTTGTAAAATTCAGCAGTGATACCATCATTACCAGGCGATTTATTGTTTTTGAGTGAATGGATGCCCTCCTTAATTTCACCTTCTGGTATTGGAGCTTCACATGATAAACAGTCCCCCTTACTTATAGGATCAAATTCATCGAGATGTTGACTAAAAAAAGTAAAGTTACTTTCATTGAACTTTGATCTGTACAGATTAGAATAGTAATTATAACAAACTTTAGATATATCATCTGCATTATCAGTAAAAGACCCATTAATATCCAGCTGTGACAAAATATTATATGTTGCTCTTTGCTTTTCTAATTTAAAATAAAAAAGCTGACATTTGCTCTCCATGTTCCAGCTATTTTCAACCTGGATCTTACAATGTGTGAGTGTGTGTGTGTGTGTGTGTGTGTGTGTGTGTGTGTGTGTGTGTGTGTGTGTGTGTGTGTGTGTGTGTGTGTGTGTGTGTGTGTGTGTGTGTGTGTGTGAGGTTACGGGTGGCTGGAGAAGCGGACCAGGCCTCTTCTCTGCCTTACTTAACAAGACCTTCCAATCCAACTGGGACTTCACTGTGGCCCTAACAGCGTCTCTACCTAGCCTTGTATCACCAACATTCAAAGAATAATAATCTGCTATTTTAAGCAATTGGTCCTTATTGATGCACAGCTCTATCCACTCCGAGGGACTATGGGCAAATTCATCAATATCTTCCATGCTGGACGAAACTATGCAAATTTACACAAGGACAGACAAAAATGGAGGAAACGTGCACAAAAGAAATTCCAGAACTCCCCCTCTTACTACCTTACCATGAGTTGCAACTCTCCCCTAGTCACACCAGCCACCTGCATGTCCACCTGCATGTCCTCCCTCACCTAAATATAAACTCACCTCACATGAAGCTCTTTGGCCTTCCTCTTTCCTCTTCCCTGGCAGCGCCATATTCAGCATCCTTCTCCCAATATACCCAGCATCTCTCCTCTACACATGTCCAAGCCATCTCAATCTTGCCTCTCTTTCTTTGTCTCCAAACTGTCCAACCTGAGCTGTCCTTCTAATATAATTGTTCCTAAAAGTGGCGCCGGCAGCCGTAATCCTGTACGTATCGTGCGTACATTTAAAAAAAAAGATTTTGTTATTTTTTTGCCACTCACACCGTTTGACTCAAATACATTTGAAGGCCAATGATTGGTGTAAACGTCACTGGCTAATAGTGCACGGTGCTGTACGCACGGCTGCCGGCACCACTGGTTCCTAATCCTGTCCTTCCTCGTCACTCCCAATGAGTGTGGGTGTGACGAATGAGTTGAAGATGACTCTTAGCATCTTCAACTCTGCCACCAACAGCTCCGTCTCCTGTCTTTTCGTCAGTGCCACTGTCTCTAAACCATATAACATAGCTGGTCTCACAACCATCTTGTAAACCTTCCCTTTAACTACCTTCTGTCACAAATCACTCCTGACACCCTTCTCCACCCTGCCTTCACCTCTCTTCTGCACTCCCCATTACTTTGGACAGTTGACCCCAAGTATTTAAACTCATAATATGCCTTCGTCCCCTCTACTCCCTGGATCCTCACCATTCCACTCTCCTCCCTTGCATTCCATCTTGCTCCTACTGACTTTCATTCCTCTTCTCTCCAGTGCATACCTCCACCTCTCCAGGCTCTCCTCAACCTGCATCTTACTCTCGCTACAGATCACAATGTAATCTGCAAACATCAGTCCACAGAGATCTCGTCCGTCAACCTGTCCACTGCACACAAGAAAGGGCTCAGAGCCGATCCTTGATGTAATCCCACCTCCACCTTGAACCCATCTGTCATTCCAACTGCACACCTCACCATTGTCACACTTCCCTCATACATATTCTGCACCACTCCTACATACTTCTCTGCAACTCCTGACTTCCTCATACAATACCACACCTCCTCTATGAACGCATATGAAGACAAAGCATATGACACCCTGTCATATGCTTTCTCTAAATCCACAAAGACACAATGTAACTCCTTCTGGCCTTCTCTACACCTCTCAATCAACATTATCAAAGAAAACATCGCATCTGTAGTGCTCTTTCGTGGCATGAAACCATACTGCTGCTCGCTAATTGTCACCTCTCCTCTTAACCACACAAACACATCAAAACCATTCAATAAACATAATTGATTTATTACAAAATAAATAATAACCCAATACAATGGAGTATGGATGTGTGTGTCTGTAAATCAGTGGTGTAAGGTAGTGCATGCGTGGGTGTATTTGCTAATGTTGTGCATGTTGTCAAGCGGTAAAACCATACCAAGAAACAAAAGTAGAACCGTGAGAGTGCCAAGACTGAAAGCTGGCTGCAGCTTTATGCAGAAGAACATGCCCGGGCCCAGGTGTATCCTGTCAGATTTGGTGAGTCATCTCTAAACCTGAAACACAATAGAGGTGAACAGAACAATCGAGAAATACATTTGAAGTCCACTGTGGGGTTCGTCACATGTTCAATGTTCAAATGTGTGAAGATTTGACATGTCAGTCTGGCCTGGGAGTGCCTTGGGGTCCCCCAGGAGGAGCTGGAGGGCGTTGCTGGGGAGAGGGACGTCTGGAGTGCCCTACTTCGCCTGCTGCCACTGCGACCCGACCCCGGAGAAGCGGCTGATGATGAATGAATGAATTCAAATGTTCACTTCAATATTCAAATATTCAAAGACTCCCAATGATTAGTGGTTTCCCAATTACATCTAATGGAGCGACAGTGAATTTTGAATGAAGACCGGAAGCATTTCTGTAGCAATTATAAAGAGAAAAGGAGAAATGGGACAACCCTGTTATAACGCCGCGTTTGATTGTGTAACCGGTTATTTTCTTGCCCGGTGCGGGTTTCGATACGCGGTGTACTGCGCCACAAGGCGACATCGCTAACCGCTCGACTAAAGGGTCAGACCCATTAGTTAGGGGCTAACGTGTGTTATTAATAGTTTACAATTGTAAATCGGGGTGTAGGGTGATGGTAAAGAGATTAAACTATTTGTATTTATACACAGAGATTCTATAATGTTTTGAAACTTGCAATTTGTATTGCTTCGAAGACGGGATTCTCCGCCTTCTTTCCCAATTTCTTTGCTTTCTGGTTGCTGGTTGGATCTTTGCCGGCGTACGAGGGTCTTTCCTTCCGCGATGGAAATGTCAATTTCCGCATAATCATGGCAGGCAGCCAAACATTTCCTTGCAGCGGGCTGAAATAGAGTTGTTATTTTTCTCTTCGTGGCGCAATTATTTTTTCAGTATATAAGTTTTTTTTACATTCGAGGACGCATAAAATTCCCAAAACGACCAAATAATGATAACTAGATGGTATGAAATATATTGTAAAAGTGGGTCACGCCGACAGAGTTAAGGCATCGACCGTAGATTGTACCCGGGCCGCGTTTCACGATGGAAATATCCATTTCCGTATAATTATGGCAGTCAGACATTTCCTTGCAGTGGGCTGAAATAGAGTTGTTATTTGTGTTCATGGCGCAATTCGTTTTTCAGCATTTAAGTTTTTATACTCGAGGACGCATAAAATAAAAGTTCCGAAACGACCACATGTTAGACCGCACCCCAGTCGGCCATCTTGCCGAGGCAACTCAACGCCTGTGCATCGAAAAAAAAACAAACACGTAAACCATACTGCGCATGCGCGACATCGCGCAGACTAAAATCCCACTACGCATGCGTAGAACGGGCCAATACTACGCATGCGCAATTGCGCAATGCTTCGCGCTTGCGCGTACATGGACGTGCATGACCAGCAGATGTCGATGCAGCTTTATTTATCGAAGTACGTTTTTTACCTTTTTTAAAAGCTTCAGAGAATAAAAAAGATAAACAAATAAAACGTAATATAGACATATTATTTATTTTTTTATTTTTGTAGGTTGCATTTATTTATTTTTGCAGGTTCTGTCAAATATCTAGTTATCAAATTCCTTTACCAAAATCAACTTTACTTGAATTTATTCCCCCGCCACATATAGGAGTCGACTCGGTTTTATAGCACGTTTGAAAGCCGTGTTTCATTTTCTGTTCAACCCCAGTGTTCTTTACGAGTGTCTTGCTAGTCAGATATGCTAGCAAGTTAGCTTATCTGTAAATTAGCTGACCACAGTGTCCCTTACTGGTTGTCTTGCTAGTCAGATATGCTAGCAGGTTAGCTTATCTGTAAATTAGCTGACCACCGTGTCCCTTACTGGTTGTCTTGCTAGTCAGATATGCTAGCAAGTTAGCTTATCTGTAAATTAGCTGACCACCGTGTCCCTTACTGGTTGTCTTGCTAGTCAGATATGCTAGCAGGTTAGCTTATCTGTAAATTAGCTGACCCCAGTGTCCCTTACTGGTTGTCTTGCTAGTCAGATATGCTAGCAGGTTAGTTTATCTGTATCGTAAATACTCTGCCTTGTTTCGGTGAGCCGATAGCTTGTGGGACTGAGCTGTTAGTATACGGCAGTACAGCAACCAGGTCACTTGCACCCTGCAGGAAGTTTCGTATACGGCGGTTCATCGTTGGTTTTTTGTCATCGTTCCCGCTCTGTGCTACGTGGGCGCGTACAGAGCTCTCCTGGCCACCAGGCGGCACTACTTGTCCCACACGACCACCCGCGGACATTTCTAAGTACAGTCTCATTCGGCTCTATTGAGTGAAGGGGCCCACTGCAAGTAGTGCGCAGGTCACCACGCACTCAAGCAACGACCAGGCCTGCAACGTTTATTTGTTTATGCCGGCTTTTGGAGTTATTTCAAAGTGTGTAGGCCCACCACTATTGTTGCATTTGTGATATTGAGCAAAAGGTATTTTGTGTTTTGTTTTTAATTGGAGGTATACTCACAGCTAGTGTCATATTGTCCACTAAATAGATATACTACTATCATAATCCTGGTCTCGCTTTATACAAATTCGGCCCCACTCTATTCTATAACACTTAGCATTATATATATATATATATATATATATATATATATATATATATATATATATATATATATATATATATATATATATATATATTAGGTAATTTTCCCATTTCAAAAGCACTGGTATTCCCTGGGATGCACAAAGGTATTGGTTGGGCTACTATTGACTGGAGTGACTTTTTTGCGTTGCTGCTGTCACATCTTTACTTTATTCACATTCCTAAATTCAATTCATTACCTGTTACATAAGGAGGTCGTCTGGTCTAGTTATTTCATCTGAAGGATAAGTCGAGTTCATTAAGCTTAATTTTGCTGGGTATAGTTAACTCTTATTCAGAATACGAACCCGTAGCCCCACCTTCCTAGTTTATTCCCTTTCACGGCGTCTGTAGACACGGAGTGGGGGGGGGGTCATTGACCTCCACCAGTTGGTCATCCACTCTTGTACCTAAGGCTTGAATGGCCTCCAAATATGGCTCTATTGGAGATATCACTTCCGTCTTCCACTGACGTCTTCTTCTTTTCTCCGCCTTCTTTTGACGGAGAAGTTGGTGTAGCGTCTCGTTCCCGTTCCCTCGTGCTACTGTTAGCGTTCGCATCTACCTCCACGAAGTAGTCGTGTCCGTCGTTTTTAGATAGATTGGAGGGGGCTGAAGAACCCGAGGGACGACCGTCAACAGGTTTCTTTGAATTTGACATTTTAAAAGCTTGAAATCCTGCCGTTTGATGTCGATATAACCGTCTAACTTTATAACCTTGGTCTATAAGGAAGCAGAGCTATGAAAAGTTGCGCTGCCCAGCCCGCCATCTTTACAGAAGAAAAGAAGCGATGCTTTGTTTGTTGTATTTATTACAGTCCAGAAACAAACGATACTAACCTTACATTCACTTCACAGTGCTTTTTGTGGTGGTTTTGTCTCTGTGGTTGTTTTATGGTCCTTTAATGTCCGCGCGGACACAAAAAATTGGGAGGTACGCGGATGTCCGCGCGGACCCTACGCGTACACCCTCTGATGACGAAATTTACGTCACGCGGACCGTCGCGTGACGTACTATGGAGGAAACATAACAAACAACTAATTTCAGCCGCTTGTATCCCCGATCTCACCCTTCCAGTCGCTACCCAAAGCTCATGACCATAGGCGAGGGTCGGAACGAAGATTGACAGTCCAGTACAACTCAAATTACTGATGATGGATGTTGCACCAAATCCGCCTGTCAATCTCCCCCTCCATCCTACCCTCACTCGTGAGTGAACAAGACCCCGAGATACTTGAACTCCTTCAATTGAGGCAACAACTCATCCTCAACCCAGAGAGAGCAATCCACCATTTTCCGGTAGAGAACCATGGCCCTTTTTTTCCTCTTTTATTCAATAAAAAAAAAACAATCAAAATACAACCTACATATACCAAACCAATAGGGAAATAAAAAATTTCACAAACACATCGAACTCTACAGAATCAAAGAGGACAAGAATCAAAAATTGCAACATGGGTAGACAAAACGGAAAATAGTGAGGTAACCTGTAGGCCTTGGCATGGCTTCCAGCCTACAGACCCTCAACCAAATCAAAGAAATCAAACCAAAAATACACATATACCACACACAGTATACTGTTTAACCAAAATCCAGCATTACCCTCCCTTCTTCCCCAATCGCAACAAAAGTGCTCCCCTCTGCAAATCCACCAACAAACTCTTCTTCTCTAACATAACCATGCAACATATCAACATCTATTTCCATTATACGCCTAAATATATTCCAGACTTCAGCTTTCCTCTTTTTGTAATGGGCTATATTCCTCCTTAGCTTGACAGCAAACCTTGCATGGCTTAAAACGCAATTTAATAAATTAACATTACATCCGTTCAGTTGTCAGTCACCCCAAACAACCACAATTCTCTTCATTCCATTCTGTCAACAAACCCACCTCTCCAACATCCACTTATTAATTCCTTCATTTTCAACATGTATCCTTCCAGCTCACAACATTCAACAATTTAGCAATCAACCATTCTTGCATAAATTTTTCCACTCCCACACCACATACATCACATTCTTTCTTCACATTCACATCAAACTTACTAATTATTACATTATTGAATACCCTATTGTGTCTTAATAAAAAGTAAAAATTCTCACATTCAACACTGTTCCACTTCACTCGGATTTCTCCATATCCTCCCTACATCCATCTCATTCATAACCCTCTCCCACACTTTCTCCGCAGCCGGGCTTCTCACTTCTTCCCTTCTTAAACCTCTATACATCACTTTCGTTTTCACACTAGTTAGACTCACTCTCCTCTCTCCTTCTCTCACATACATTTCTCTCTCTCCTTCCTCATCCAACACAGCCTCTCTCTTGGTCATACTGACCCATTCGCTTGGCACCCCGCCCCTACCGATCTTTCCAAATATCCTCTCCGCCGTTCCCAACCACATTTCATCACCCCTTCCCCTCACTTCATCTACCAGTACCTGGGCCCTCATAAACCCTGGTACATACTCATACACTAAATCCCTTATCTTTCTAAACCCCGCTCTCCAAATCACCCTGTTGTAGATTGTGTTCCCCTCAAATGTGATTTTTGGATTTAAAAACACTGCTTGTTCCCACACCTGCTTCACATTCTAACATTCATACTGCACACTTTTCACAAACTCTCCCCACGCTTCCAACACCTCCTTGTAAAGCTCAGACACTCCACTTAACACACCTTTCTTCATTTGCATATACACTCCACTCTCCCCACACCCTCCACATTTATAAATTGCCTCCCTTAAAAACACCTTCCATATATGATCTCTCTCATTTCTTACATATCTAACCATCATTTTCACCCTAAGTGCTTTCTTTTTCACCCCTAAATTGATTAACGTCATCCTACCGTCTTCATAGTCATTTTCCATCACCTCCTTTGCTATCCTAACTCCCTTCCCACCCCACAGAAATTCACTCACCATTCTTTCCACCTCCTTCAACACTCTCAGGCACATCCAACACATTGATTATATACACAATCGTACTCATAACTAATCCATTCACAACCGCCACCTTCCCTTTCAGCTTCAACCCTCTTAAGTTTCCAAAACCCCAATGTCTTCCTAATGTTATTCAATATTTCTTCATACTGTATATCTCTCCCTTCCTTATCCTCAATCCCTAATTTCACACCTAAAACCCTGAAATAATCCTACTTCTCTTTTAATCCTATTCCTAAATCTTCACTAATTTCCCCTATATATATAACTTCTGACTTATCTATGTTTACTTTAGCCCCTGATGCCCTACCATACAGCTCTAATCTATCTGATAACTCAACTACACTTTCCTTGTCCTTTACTGTAACTGTCGTGGCATCTGCATACTGATAAACTAAACTCACCTTTCCTCCTGATAACTCTATACCCCTAATTCTATCATTTGCCCTCAGTAGTGCCGCTATCGGTTCTGCCGACAAGGAGTACAGCAGGGCCGATTGGGGACACCCTTGCCTGACTGACCTCTCTATCTTAAATGTGTCTGTGACTATCTCATTGATTTTAATACAACTAACTGCTCTATCATACATTCTTCTGATCCATCCTACCAGTTTATGCCCAAAACCAAATTTCTCTAAGACCTTGAATAAATATCTGTGATCTACCCTATCAAATGCTGTATTTAAATCTAAACTAATAACTATCCCCCCCTTGTCTTCCTTCATAAAGTCAATACTGTCTCTGATGCTACTTATTGTGTCTGCTATGTCCCCACCTGGTATGCCGTAAGCCTGTGTGCTTCCCACCACCATTCCTATAATTCTTTTGATTCTGTTGGCTAACACTCTTGCTAATATTTTATAGTCATTATTTAACATGCTAAGTGGCCTATAGTTTTCTAATCTATTCCTACTCCCTTTCTTATAACGCTGACTAACCCTGTTGACATACTACCTGGCATCTCATTCTTTTCTTCTATCCACCTAAATAATCTATGTAACATTGGCACTAATTCCTCTCTAAACGCTATGTAAAATTCACCAATTAAACCATCTATCCCTGGACTCTTTTTCCTGCCTAACCCTGCTATTGCTGCCTCCATTTCTCCTGTCCCTATGTCTCCCTCGCACATCTCTCTATCATCATCACTTACTCTGGCCTTCACCTTATCCAACACTTGTCCTATGCTGTCTTCATCAATCTGTTCTTTCCTAAATAAATCCCTATAAAAATCTACTCTTTCAGCTATCCCTACAAAGTTTGTCATCTCCCTACCATCCTTTCCTTCCACCTTTTCGAAATCTACTGTTGTCTTTTCTAACCCTAAAAAATACCTCGTACATTTCTCTCCTTCAACTACATATCTAGCCCTGCTTGTAACTATTGCTCTCATACACCTCTTTTCTATCTCCTTCAGTTCATCTTTTATACTAATATATTCCCCTAAATCATAGGCTACCTCCCTATCTGCCCTCTCTGCCTTTCTAGTTAACTCTCCCTTTAACCTCCTCTCTCTTTTTCTCTCTATCTTATTTCTGCCTCTGCTATAATCTATACTCAATATCTTTAACCGTTCTTTCACACTCTCCCACCACCTCCCAATGTTCTCCTCATACATACTCTCATTCTTTCTTCTCATTATACACCCTCCCTCTCTTCTTATATTTCTCGTCTTTCAGCTATTCACCATTCAGACACCACCCCCCCTCTCCTCTCTATACTTTGGCCTAAGCTAAAACCGAACATCAAGTGATCACTAACTGTCGTGTCTTTGTATTCTATTTCCCCTGTCTTATCTACCATTCCCTTTGTGCTCAAAACTAAATCTATCCTACCTTGTTTTAACACCCCTTTCACCACTTGTCTCCTGGAGAAAAGTCTACCCCTATGGATTCCTCTCTCCACACATCTATCAGTCCTTTTACTCTCATTTTTTCAGTACACCTCTCGATGAGCCTCTCTGAAATATCACACTCGCAGTTGCATCCAGTCTTCCACACCATACATTAAAGTCACCCACTACCAGTTCTCACCAACCATCCCTCCCAATTTCGCAAAAAAACAAACAAAAAAAACCTCCTCTCATCGTTCGGTGCGTACACATTCAACAATTAAATTTTTTTTTATCTAAATGCTCAAAAGTAATCCTTATCGCTCTCCCCTCACCACCATCCACACATTCTCTAACTTTCTTTACTACACCTATTTTCACTAATATTGCAACCCCTCTTGTTCTGACTCCACCATTGTTCACATACATTTCTTCCGTCCATTCTCTCTTAACCTCTCTCACACACGCCTCATCCCAATGTGTCTCTTGTAAACATAAAATATCAGAATTGCATACCATGAAGGTTTGCTGTCTCTTAATCTTATCCCTTAGCCCATTTGTATAAAGGAGGTGATTTTGACCATCAAGAGTGTAATTGGAAAGAGATGTTCCATTTCAACCACTTTCTTTTATTTTCTACCAATTTCCTCCCTTTTGGGGTTTTCCTATTTATAGACAGCTGTACTTGTTTGTTCTCCTTACTGTCTGTATTGTTCAAAATAACCGACTGTTCCTCTTCCCTTCATTCACTCTCACCGCCACTTCGTCTTTCTTCTTCTTCTCCTCCTCCTCCTCCTTTCTCGGCTTACTGTCCTTGATGGTCTCCTCAGTCTCCTTCTCACCTTCCGCCCCCATGGGTGCATCCTCAGTTGCCGTCTCGTCTTCCTCTCCTTCTCACTCCACCATCTCCTCCATCTGCTCTCCGTCATCATCTTCTCTTACAACATGCTCCTCTGCGCTCACCTCTTCTTCTCCACTTCCTCCTCCTTCCCTCTGCCGCGCTTCCTCTTCTCTGTCCGTCTCTCTCCGCTCGTCATAGTCTCTGGCGTAGTGTCCCCTCCTGCCGCATTTAAAGCAAGTAAACTCTGGACACTCTCTAAAAAGGTGTCCAGGTTTAATGCAGAGTCTGCACACACGTACTTGTCTGTCGTGAATGACTCCAAAATATTCTGCACCTCTTAGAGTCTCAAATTTTGTGGAGTAGGGGAGTGAACGGACCTGGTCGTTGAAACGTACTGTAACGTGCATGGATAAGAAGACACGCTGGCCGCTGGCTCGCGGGTCGGACCCTTTAGTCCAGTGTTTCTCAACCGGGGGTCCGCGGACCCCTAGTGGTCCGTGGTGTAATTGCAAGGGGTCCGTGAAAATAAAATATCTTTAAAAAAAAGATCCTATGACATTTATAGAAATAGGATTATTTTACTCAAATGTGACTGAGACCTTTATCCATCTAAACTATAAAGGGTAACAGGACTTTTTTCTCTAATTACATCTGTTTCACAAGTGTAATTTATTGTATTTTAATAAGAGATCTCGCTCCCGTTTGCATTGTTAAAAGTTACTGCATAAACATTCTGTTGTTACATATATCTGAAAGTTACTGAATACATATTCTGTGTTGTTACATATATCTGAAAGTTACTGCATAAGAATTCTGTTTTGTTAACTATATCTAAGTTACAACTGAAAGCTCTTATTTTTGCCCCAAAGAGTGAATAAATGCTATAATGCAATTTAAAATGCAGTTTCTACTGTTTCTACAAATTGCAACCCCCCTCCCCCAAGATCAGGTGGAGGGGTCCTCAGGGTAGATCAAAAATACGCAGGGGGTCCAGGACCCCAAAAAGGCTGAGAACCACTGCTTTAGTCGACTGGTTAACGTCGACTAAAGGTTCGCGTCCCGGCTGTGGCGACGGTCTCCCCGAATTCGCTACAATGGTGTCAGAAGTGGGATGGCGCGACCGTAAGGCCATCGGAAGCGTATGCGCCCTGAGGCGTGAAGGAGCTGATATACTTAAGGCTTCCCGAAGGAGGGGGGGTGGTGTAACGTGCATGGATAAGAAGACACGCTGGGTCGAGCGGTTAGCGATGCCTCCTGCGGTGCGGGTTCGCTTCCCGGCCGCGGCAGTTCCTGTGGTTGCGTTGTCCCCCGAATTCGCTACAGTACCTTTACGAAGCCCGTTCCGTCAGCTATTTCTGTACCAGGTCACATGCGTCGTTTAATTGGCGGTAGCGTCTTCACTCCCCATTCTCCCAGCTTTGCCAGTATCTTCCAGTCTTCCAAAAAGACAAGCAAGTTGATGAAGGACACCACCGTGTCGTTGTTTGTGATGTCTTTGGCGTGAATCATCGCCCCTTTCACTCGCACAGTTTGGATTTCCCGCCCTCGTCCTTCATTGTGACTTAAAAAAATGTCTCTCCTCTAACGCTGCAACCAACTACCTCTCCACACTCTTTCTTCACCTCCTTCAATATTTCCACCATAGTGACTCTTCCACCTCCACTTGCACTGTCAACTCTTGGCCGTATTTCTCTCTCTTTTCTCAACATTCTTCTCCAGTTTTTCTGTCGTTCGCCGTCTGTTTGTTCCGTTTCCTCTCTCATTGTCGTCCTTTTCTTCCCCGTTGTCGCTTATTTTATTTCCCTTCGTCTCTTCACTTTTCGATTTTATTGTTCTTTCTGTCCTTGTTCTTAATGTAACCGGTTATTTTCTTGCCCGGTGCGGGATTCGATACGGGGTGTACCGCACCACAAGGCGACGTCACTAAACGCTCGGCTAAAGAGTCAGACCCGTTAGCTAGGGGCTAACGTGTCTTATTAGTAGTTTACAGTCGTCACCCTCCCCGGAAGCGCGCCCTCGCGCTTTGTTATTCCCGCGCTCCGAAGAGACTTCCGAGGATCTGCACACTTCCGGATCCCACCGCTGCCACCAATGTAACCGGTTATTTTCTTGCCCGGTGCGGGATTCGATACGGGGTGTACTGCACCACAAGGCGACATCACTAACCGCTCGGCTAAAGGGTCAGACCCGTTAGCTAGGGACTAACGTGTATTATTATTAGTTTACACTAGCCTAAAAGAAAACATTAGCCCTGTGTTAACGAGGCAAGCTAACGTTGGAGGTGCTGACTCTCATCCCGGCCATTTCACACTCCGCTGCAAACCGCCCCAGTGCGCGCTGGAGGTCACGTTCTGATGAAGCCAACAAAACCACATCATCTGCGAAGAGCAGACAAATGGTGCATCTGGTGGTCTTTGCCTCTGTCAAAAAAGAGTTCATGTGCTTGATGGCCGATGGACAGAGCTGAATATGACCAGCTGTTCCTTCATTTTAACTGGTCCATCTTTGTTTTTTGTTTGCTTAAACAGATCTGATGCAAACGAAACTAATTTGCATTTTACGACTTTGGCAAAGTTTACTGAAAATTCACTTGACAATTGAAATGTAGCGAATTCGGAGGGGGGGCAACCGCAGGAACCGCCGCAGCCGGGACGCAAACCCGTATTGCCCGCACTGCGGCCGACCTCGCTAACCGCTTGACTAAAGGCCCTGACCTCTTAGCCAAGGGCTAACGTGTCTACTTATTTGTGAATGTTACAAAAGTAAATCTAGCTAATGTCATGAAATAATTAAATATTGATTTATTTCAAGTTTTAGTTTTCAAAGAAACTTTAGCATGCTTCATAGACAATGATGACATTAAATTGCCCCCAAAAAGTCTCCTTTAATTGATAAGGTACCTGTAGCTAAGCTACTGGTATATTACAGAGGAGGAGTGGTAGTTTCTCTTCAACTTAGGTTCCTGTAAATATATACAAGAATACAGGAAATCTATGTTCACAGCATCAGATCAGGATCAGTTGGCTGTTTTCTCTTTAAGAAATATGTTTAAAACCACTTCTCGGCATGCTCGCTGACCAAGGACTTCGCAGTGTGGTGATTTCCAGCATGCGCTACTAATTAACACCAGAAAAGGTTATCACCTGTCATGAAAGGAGCAGATCGTCCCTGTTCACGATTCTGCATACTTTGGCAAAAAAAGTCCATCCCCTGTGTCATATGATGTATATTCATTCTTCTAATTAAAGAGTCGACCCGATGTAATAAGGAACACGTTGCTTCAGATTTACCTCTCAGTCACACATTAATGGTATGGGTCACGCTTTCATTTCACCGGTTGTATCAGAGAATAGGGAGCTTGAGGTAGACCTTGCTTACTCACGGGTCCTACGTAACCTATGAATGAAGTGTGACCTTTCCACAGAATGTACTGGCAGCACCACACAGTAGTGCTTTGCATCTGTGACATACTATGAGCTCTTGCTATTTTTGTGTTAATCTTGTAATTCTTTGTTTGGATTTGATGTTTACCTGTTTGGTTTTGGATCTTGAAGCATTATGGGGGATTCCAACAATGTCAAGCAAGTGGGGTGTCCGGGTAGCATGGCGGTCTCTTCCGTTGACTACCAGCACGGGGATTGCAGGTTTGAATCCCCGTGTTTCCTCTGGCTTGGTCGGGCTTCCCTACAGACACAATTGGCCGTGTCTGCGGGTGGGAAGCCGGATGTGGGTATGTGTCCTGGTCGCTGCACTAACGCCTCCTCTGGTCGGTCGGGGGCACCTGTTTGGGGGGAACCGGGGGGGAATAGCTTGATCCTCCCACACGCTACGTCCCCCTGGCGAAACGCCTCATTGTCAGGTGAAAAGAAGCGGCTGGCGACTCCACATGTATTGGAGGAGGCATGTGGTGGTCTGCAGCCATCCCTGGATCAGCAGAGAGGGTGGAGCAGTGACCAGGACGACGGAAGAGTGGGGTAATTGGCCAAGTACAATTGGGAGAAAACAAAAAAAGGTTGTTTTTGTAAGTTTTTGTGAGGTGGTGGGAGAGTGTGGTGAGATGTGTGTGTGTGTGTGTGTGTGGGGGGGGGTGTTAATGAGCACAAAAAGTATTCAAAACCACCGTTTGTTAGTTTTCCTTATGTTTCTCTTTCACTGGGCAGTTCTTCTCTCTGTTCTGGGTAACGGCCTGGTCCTGCTGATCTCCTACCGGCGGAGGAAGAAGATTATAGGCTCTGAGTTGCTGTGTGTCAACCTGGCCGTGGTGGACTTCCTCTGCTGCATCTGTTTCTACCCGCTCTCCATCCTGTCGTCCTTTAATCACGCCTGGCTCGGGAGCAACATCACCTGCGTCTACTACGGCCTGGGCTGCTACATCTTCGGCCTGTGCGGCATGTTCACCATCGCCGCCATCAGCGTCATCCGCTACTTGAAAACCTGCTACAGCCTGGTCTATGGTGAAGGGGGTCACTGTTGGTGGCAGTAGATTAAAGGGCTTTTGTTGGTGTCAGTTGTGAGGTTCAGGAGGAATGGAGAGTTTATGAGGAGGGTGTGAGTCAGTTTAAGAGGTGAAGAGTAGATTGTGTTAGGTTGTGTTTAGGATAAGCAGATAATATGTGGGAATAAAAATTTCCAGGAAAACAGACAAATTGGTAGATTTTCTCTTTTTTGGGGGGGGGGTTCCCCCTTTTTCTCCCCAATTGTACTTGGCCAATTACCCAGATTTTCTCTTAGGAAGTTTGCGCTCAATTCTTTTGTTAAAGTAATAGTGCACAAATTAATATTTTTACGCTTATATGACTTGGAAAGAAAAGTCTAATGCATTCTACTGTAAAAGATGAAAAACACCGGCTAGTGTCAGTCGTGATCAGTACAGACCACACTAGACTGATGTTCAGCCTACTCCCATTTCAGGACTTTACGCTGATGTATTTTCCCAATTTAAAGGGGCTTTTTGTCACTTTGTCTGACTTTACCTGTTTAAGATATTATGACTCGGCCTGAACTAAGGCACATTATTGCATGTCAGTGAAAGTAATAGATCATTTATGATGGGGAACATTTGGTTGTTGTTGCTGTGATGGCACTTGCCAGTCTAAATCCCTCTCCAGACGGCAAATTCATCGCCAGCATATGTTAGGAAATAGATATGTATAGCTAAATGTCATCCCAGGACTAAAGAACTGTTGTGCTTCCTGGAATGAACGTGTGAGAAATCTGAAATCAAACATGTCATTTCCCCTGCGGAAAAATCCTGATTGAAAAACCTACTATCATTTTTTGATCAAAAGCTAACATCTTGGGCATCTGGGTAGCGTAGTGGTCTATTCCATTGCCCACCAACACGGGGATCACCGGTTAGAATCCCGTGTTATCCCAGGCTTGGTTGGGCGTCCCTACAGACACAATTGGCTGTGTCTGCGGGTGGGAAGCTGGATGTGGGTATGTGTCCTGGTCACTGCACTAACACCTCCTCTGGTCGGTCGGGGGCGCCTGCTCTGGGGGGAGGGGGAACTGGGGGAAATAGCGTGATCCTCCCATGCTCTACGTCCCCCTGGTGAAACTCTTCACTGTCAGGTAAAAAGAAGTGGCCGGCGACTCCACATGTATCGGAGGAGGCATGTGGTAGTCTGCAGCCCTCCCCGGATCGGCAGAGGGGTGGAGCAGTGCCCGGGATGACTCGGAAGAGTGGGGTGATTGGCCAAGTACAATTGGGGAGAAAAAAGGAAAGAAAAAAAAACTAACATCCCGAGGTTTATTTTTATGATGACTGGGTGGGAACTATCAGGACAACCTTTGAAACGGTCTATGGGAACAACACATGGGAGCCAAAACTGAGCTGATTGTAGAGGGTTTTGCCTGGCAGGCTGGCGTAAATCTCCACTCTTGGGTAGAAATAGTGACTTTACACTCGGCTGAGCTTATCTGGGAACCCATGAAAAGGGTCAATAAGCTGAGGTCAATAAGAAGCGCTAGGTGTCGGAGAAGGCAATGGCGGGCTGTTGTTTTGGCTGCGTCGGTGATGGTGGATCATGTTAGCATGGTGTCTGTCAGGTCTATTAAGCATCTATCAGGTCCCCAAGTATACTGCCACCCATAAGCCTCAGCGAAATGACAAACATCCATAGGGAAAATTAAATTTATTGATCTCCCCTGGCAATGCATTTGCCGTCCAGAGTGGGCTTAAGAGGATGACCCCCCCCCCTTTTTCCTATAATGGATGTTGCATGTTTTTATTGGTTTTATTTAAGGAATTAACTTGGGATTTGTTCTCTAGTTATGCAAGCAATTAGCAAAAGATGGTGGGGAAGGATTTTCTGTGGCAAAGTGCTAAAAAGCCCCTATTTTTGGATGTCTTTTCCTCTGTCTTGAGAGAACTGCAGATGGACATCATCACCTCATTTTCCGCCTCTGTTATTTCTCAGTTCGGCAGCTGCAAAGCAGAATAAGTTCTGTTTGGAAAAAAAAGAAATAGAAAGCCAAACCTCAATTTTATGTCTAGAGCTTAAATGGCTTTTATTCGCATGATGACCATTATCGTTAGGGCAAAGGTGCCTCCTTTAGGAACGTGTCGGTGGAGGAAAAAAGGTGAAAGAAACACTTTATAGCACGTCGGTGCCAGAATATCTGAACCAGCAAGTTGATCACTAACTTCTATTTCCTTCCGCCATGTAAAGGTTAGGCATAAGTGAGTTAGCTGTGGAGTATTTGATGTCTTGAGAAGCTATTTAGTTCCACCAAGGGTACTTGTGCAAAGCCTTTCGAGACAAATTATAGCTGTTTGAAAATGGTGTGTCACACAATTTTTTTTTACCAAGAATGATATTGTCCGTTTGTATATTATAGTGTATCCATGTAAATCCATGTGAGAGCCATAGTCCATTTCTGAGTTCCCTTTTCCTCATGAATTAAGAGTTGGACTGTATGAAATGGACAGCAACCCAAACCGGGACATGATCCTGCAACTTTGTACAGTCTTTTTTTATAGAGTCAGCATGATCCCATTGTACACTGTTAGTAACGGCTGTTTTCTCTTATAGCTGTGTGGTTGGAGGGATCAAACATCTGGCTGCTGTGCTGCGCAACTTGGCTCATAGCTACGGTGTGGTCCAGCTTTCCTCTGTTTGGCTGGGGGGAGTACGTCCCCGAGCCCTATGGCCTGTCCTGCACCATAGCCTGGAGGGGCTATCACACCTCAGTCAAGGATGCTATCTATGTCATCTGCTCCTTTGCCTTCTTCACGCTGGTTCCCATTCTCCTCATTGTGGTGTCCCAGTGCCAGATCCTCTACAAAGTATACCGTTTCTCCTATTCTCTGTCGGCTCGAGGCATCCGCAACAACCTGCGTCATGCTGAGAAGCGCCTGTCCATGGTGAGCTGGGTGTCGTCATCATTTCTGTGGGAGATAAACTCTGTCTTTAGACAATATCATAAATGATTTGTACAGTCCGGTCTTCCTCGTATGTCTTCCACCATCACCTTGCACTGTTTGGATTGCAGTACTGTTGCTCTTGCAAGATGAGTCTCAGCATTTACTGTGAGAAAAAGTTTGTGAACCCTTTCAGATTATCTGGATAACTGCATTACCTGTTCTTAAAATGTGACCATATATTCAAATAAGTCATAGCGATAAAAAAACGAAATCTGATTATAAACTTAGCACAAAAAGTAAGGAAATTTGTGTTTGGTATATTATTTCTTTGTTGTAACAATGCTTCTTGGCAATAAATCTTATATCAGGCACCTGATTGTCAGCACCTGGGGTATCAGAGGCTCAAAACAAGAGTCAATAGCAACAGCGAAATAAGCTGTTTGGCATTGGCAGAGAAGATTTGGCAAATTTTTCATGGGCGCAACCCACATACTCAGCTCTGCTGCTCATCCCACAAATGCATGTTCCTTCCAAATGTGGCCCCATTTAAAAGGGAAATAAACAGGCTTTCCAATGGTATAAGATTTATTGCCAAGAAGCATTGTCACAGCAAAGAAATAATCCACCAAACACAAATTTCCTTACTTTTTGTGCTAAGTATATATAAATAGCACACAATTTTAATTGTAATTTTTCATTCTTTATCAAAGATGAGGGTTAAACAAACAGTCTATCCTGGAAAAAGTATATGAACCTCTGTAATAATCTCTGTGAAAAGAGTAATTTGAGTATTTGTGTATTTCAGTTAATAAAATTACATTCGGGTATGACTTAGAGAACCCAGCCAATGAGGATGCACAAGCCAGTGCATTCTTAGTGTCAGTCCTAAGCCCAGATAAATGGGGAGGGTTGAGTCAGGAAACCTTTGCCAAATCAAATATGCGGATCATAAACCAGATTTCCATACCAGATTGGTCGAGGCCCATGTTACCAACAACGGCCACTGGTACTGTTGGCCAGCAGGGTGCTGGTGGAAACTATGCTACTGTAGGGTGAAGGAGAAGGCATGTCCAGAGGCAGCGGGAGAGGAGGAATGAGAGGAGGAATGGTAGGAGTGTGGAGATGAGACTCGCAACTTTGAATGTTGGCACTATGACTGGTAAACGGAGAGAGCTGGCTGATATGGAGAGAAAGAAGGTAGGCATACTGTGTGTGCAAGAGACCAGGCGGAAGGGGAGTAAGACCAGGAGCATCGGAGGTGGATTTAAACTCTTCTACCATGGTGTGGATGGGAGGAGAAATGGGGTATGGGAAATTCTGAAGGAAGAGTATGTCAAGAGTGGATTGGACGTGAAGAGAGTGTCAGACAGAGTGATGAGTATGAAGCTGGAAATCAAAGGTGTGATGATGAATGTTATCAGCGCATATGCCCTGCAAGTTGGTTGTAAGATGGAAGAGAAAGAGGAATTCTGGAACGAGTCGGATGAAATGGTGGAGAGGGTACCCAAGGAGGAGAGAGTGGTGATTGGAGCGGACTTCAATGGACATGTTGGTGAAGGGAACAGAGGTGATGAGGAGGTGATGGGTAGGTATGGTGTCAAGAAGGGGAATGTGGAAGGACAGGTGATGGTGGATTTTGCGAAAAGGATGGATGTGATGAATACATATGTCAAGAAGCAGGAGGAACACAGGGTGGCATATAAAAGTGGAGGAAAGTGCACACGGGTGGACTATATCTTGTGTAGGAGGTGCAATCTGA
Source organism: Lampris incognitus (assembly GCF_029633865.1). Lineage (NCBI taxonomy): Eukaryota > Metazoa > Chordata > Actinopteri > Lampriformes > Lampridae > Lampris > Lampris incognitus. The sequence goes on along the minus strand of NC_079225.1, from coordinate 15,583,549 downwards.
AAGGGATTGGAGACTGCAAGGTGGTGAAAAGGGAGAACGTAGCTAGGCAGCATCGGGTGGTAGTCTGTAAGATGACTCTGGAGACCAAGAAGAGGAAGCGAGTGAAGGCAGAGCCAAGGATCAAATCGTGGAAGTTGAAGAAAGAAGACTGTTGTGTGGAGTTCAGGCAGGAGTTAAGACAGGCAGTGGGTCATAGTGAAGAGTTGCTGGATGGCTGGGCAACCACTGCAGGAAGGTACTTGGTGTATCATCTGGACAGAGGAAGGAAAACAAGGAGACTTGGTTTTGGAATGAGGAAGTACAGCAAAGTATGCAGAGGAAGAGGTTGGCAGAGAAATGGGATAGTCAGAGAGATGAAGAAAGTAGACAGGAACACAAGGAGGTGTGGCATAAAGTGAAGAGAGAGGTGGCGAAGGCAAAGGAAAAGGCGTTTGTTGAGTTGTATAAGAGGCTGGACACTAAGGAAGAAGAAAAGGACTTGTACCGATTGGCTAGACAGAGGGACCGAGCTGGGAAGGATATGCAGCAGGTTAGGTTTGGGTGATCAAGGATAGAGATGGAAATGTGCTGACAAGCAAGGAGAGTATATTGAGAAGGTGGAAGGAGTGCTTTGAGGGGCTGATGAATGAAGAAAATGAGAGAGAGAGAGAGAGAGAGAGAGAGAGAGAGAGAGAGAGAGAGAGAGAGAGAGAGAGAGAGAGAGAGAGAGAGAGAAGGTTGGATGATGTGGGGATAGTGAATCAGGAAGTGCATTGGATTAGCAAGGAGGAAGTGAGGGCAGCTATGAAGAGTGGAAAGGTGGGTGATAAGATGACATACCTGTGGAGGCATGGAGGTGTTTAGGAGAGATGGCAGTGGAGTTTTAAACTAGATTGTTTAACACAATCTTGGAAAGTGAGAGGATGCCTGAGGAGTGGAGAAGAAGCATACTGGTACCGATTTTCAAGAATAAGGGTGATGTGCAGAACTGTAACAACTACAGAGGTATAACGTTGATGAGCCACAGCATGAAGATTTGGGAAAGAGTAATAGAAGCTGGGTAAAGAGGAGAGGTGATGATCAGTGAGCAGCAGTATGGTTTCAGGCCATGAAAGAGGACTACAGATGTGATGTTTGCTTTGAGAATATTGATTGTGAAATGTAGAGAAGGCCAGAAGGAGTTACATTGTGTCTCGGTGGATTTAGACAAAGCATATGACAGGGTGCCGAGAGAGGAGGTGTGGCATTGTATGAGGAAGTTGGGAGTGGCAGAGAAGTATGTAGGAGTGGTGCAGGATATGTATGAGGGAAGTGTGACAGTGGTGAGGTGTGTGATAGGAATGACAGATGGGTTCAAGGTGGAGGTGGGATTACATCAAGGATCGGCTCTGAGCCCTTTCTTGTTTGCAATGGTGATGGACAGGTTGATGGATGAGATCAGGCAGGACTCTCGGTGAACTATGATGTTTGCGAATGACATTGTGATCTGTAGAGAAAGAAGGGTACAGGTTGAGGAGAGCCTGGAGAGGTGGAGGTATAGTATACACTGGAGAGAAGAGGAATGAAAGTCAGCAGGAGCAAGACGGAATACCTGTGCGTGAATGAGGGGGAGGACAGTGGAATGGTGAGGATGCAAGGAGTAGAGGTGATGAAGGTGGATAAGTTTAATTACTTGGGGTCGGCCGTTCAAAGTAACGGGGAGTGTGGGAGAGAGGTGAAGAAGAGAGTGCAGGCAGGGTGGAGTGGGTGGAGAATAGTGTCAAGAGTGATTTGCAACAGATGTTACCACTAGTAACCATCTAAGTTACCATCTTGCTGGTAACTTACCAGCAAGAATTAAAGGGAAGGTTTACAAGATGGTTGTGAGACCAGCTATGTTATATGGTTTGGAGACAGTGGCACTGATGAAAAGACAGGAGGTGGAGCTGGAGGTGGCAGAGTTGAAGATGTTAAGATTTTCGTTGGGAGTGACAAAGAAGGACAAGATTAGGAACAGGTATATTAGAGGGACAGCTCAGGTTGCACGGTTTGGAGACAAAGCAAGAGAGGCAAGATTGAGATGGCTTTGAGTGTGGAGGAGAGATGCTGGATATACTGAGAGAAGGATGCTGAAGATGGAGCTACCAGGCAAGAGGAAAAGAGGAAGACCAAAGAGGAGGTTTATGAATGTGGTGAAGGAGGACATGCAGGTGGCTGGCATGGCAGAGGAAGATGCAGAGGACAGGAAGAGACGGAAACAGATGATCCGCTGTGGCGATCCCTAACAGGAGCAGCCAAACGTTATAGTAGTAGTAGTAGTAGTAGTATTATAGGTTAGAGGTGTCCTGGCCAATGAACACACACACACACAGTACGGTGACAAACAGACTTTCCTTCATACATCAGGTAGGCTCAACATATTTGGAGAGATTTCAGAGGACCTTTAAGGGAGCAATTTATGGGACCTCAAGAGGCTTAAGAGCGCTACAGGGGCATTTTTAAGCACTTGGACATACATTAATCCACTGTCAAGCAGTTTGCGCAAAATTGAACTCCATTTGGCAACGGAGAGTAGTCTCCAATGGAGTGCACTTCATACAAAGGTGTGAAGAGAGCATATTATGCAATGCTCACAGAAGAAATAAAGATTGAAAGGTTAGCTTAGTAGGTGTTTCTTGGTTTCTTTGTTCAAAATAAGAACAACAAGAGTTCTATTCAGTGGAGGATGCCACAGAGGCTCCACATGTCAACATTGTTGCCCATCTCAGCTCCGATGTTTCACAGTGGAACTGGAACAACATGCCGTGGACGAGTGAAAGGTTGAACTTTTTGCCAAACTGCAAATAAGAAAGAAAGAAGCCACTTTATTCGACATTGTACAGGTTACAATGAAATTTGTTCTCTGCATTTAACCCATCCTATTGTATAGGAGCAGTGGGCAGGTGCAGCGCCCGGGGACCAACTCCAGTTCTTCTTTCCATTGCCTTGCTCAGGGGCACAGACAGGAATATTAACCCTAACATGCATGTCTTTTTGATGGTGGGAGGAAACTGGAGCACCCGGAGGAAACCCACGCAGACATGGGGAGAACATGCAAACTCCACACAGAAAGGACCTGGGACAGCCTGGGGTTCAAGCCCAGGAACCTTCTTGCTGTGAGGCAATGGCGCTAACCTCTGGGCCACCGTGCCGCAAATAACCATATGTTTAAAAGAAAAACAATGAATACCAGCTATGAATTGTGGTGGAGGAAGAGTTATGGTTTGCAACTGCTTTGTTGCCTCTGGACCTGGACTCATTGAAGGAATAAAGAGCTCCAACTAATATCAGATAATTTTATACGAGCATATGAGGGTAACTTTTCCATGATCTAAAGCTTGCCAGAAACTGCCTCACACAGCTAAACACAGATGAATGGCCACAACATAATGCCTTGTGCAGGAAAAAAATATGCATTTAGGAATGGCCAAGTCAGAGTCCCAACCTCCTTATTGAAATGCCGTGGCATGACCTGATTAATCTATGAATGCAAGACATGCATTTTGATTAAACTGACTCCGTTCTGCAAGGACGACTGGTCTAAAATGCCTCCTAACCGTCGTGCAGGTTACAGAAGAAACAGTGGATGTGATTATTGCTGCTAAATCAAGTTCCATCAGTTACTAAAGCTAAAAATTCACATTCTTTTACCAACCTAGACTGTGAATGTTTAAACAATATGTTCAATAAAGACATGAAAAGTACTACATTTTGGTTTTTCCCCCCCACTGGATTGTGTTGATTATTGTGACTTAGAGGAACATCAGACCACATTTTGTGAGAGATGAATGCAGGAATCCAGGTAACGGCAAAGGCCTCGCTAACTTTTTCTCCCAGCTATACTCTCTATAGTATTATGAAGACCGGTTCCTCTAAGTTTGTTGCATTCTCAAATGAATGTGATTCAGATTCGAATGTTAGGAAGTGTACTACACTATTTTGGGGGTTTTGGAACGCTGATATTTTCCCGGCTATAATGTGGAGTAATCCTATGTGAGCTGTTATTTCTCCTCCCAGATGTTTTTTTGCATCAGCCTAGGCTTTGTGATTGCCTGGGCTCCCTATGCTGTGGTCTCTTTCCTCTTCATCTTCCACAAGGACAACTGGAACATGGCTCCCGAGGGCTTCGTTTTCCCCGCTCTCTTTGCTAAGAGCTCCCACATCTACAACCCCTTCATCTACTTCTACTTCAACAAAGCTTTCCAGCAGGAGCTGCGCTGCCTCCTTCGCACTCTTTGCCCCGGACTGATGGGGAACCGAGTCGGTGTACGCTCTGCTTCGGGCCACCAAGCTCCCCACCCCATCCATATTCAGCTGCAGGAACAGGGCCGGGTCCAGAAAGGAAGTCTCTCCTTGTCCCAGACGAAAGGCCAGGGCAGGAGCAAACACACGGGAAGCCACCACCTCCACAGCCGTGTGGTTTACCACTGCTGGGAGTCCAGGCCGAAGGTGTCCCCATCCACCACCAACAACCGCCCTATTAAAGAGTTCCTGCCCATCTCGACCTGAATACTGACTGAGGCAGTGCAAGGAATGGTCTGCTTAATTGATCCTCTCCCCGCCACATCTTCTGAAAGCGTTTTCAGGCAAAGGCCAGGGGCTGGCTGGTACAGAAATGTGTAACTTTGTTGGCTCCATGCAGGTCCCACCTTTATTTAAGGGCCAGCGAACAAGGAATAGCCTGGTCAGAATCAGAACGGCACAGTGGGGTTTGTACAGTGCATTGTATGGTCGAAGGCAGTATGAACTGGGGCAAAGAGTAGTGAATACTGTAATTTATTGGAAGTCAGCAGAGATGCACCTAGAAAGGCAAATATAGGCAGAGAAATTTTATATAAACCTCGGTAATTCCCATCTGACTGTTTTTTTTCTGTCGTTGTTAAACCAAAGATATTTCAGATCTGTTTGGTAGATCTAAAATCTCTTGTGCATTACCTATTTTGCATCTTTTAGGAAGTTGTGGCGTTATCAATGCCATAGTGTAGATACCAGCTGCCACTGCTGTCCATAGAAAGACTGGAAACTAATTTATAATGCTAGCAGGTGTAAAAACAAAAGTACCACCAATATGGCGCTGGCTGTCCCCTATGAGTACACAGTAATCCCATAGTGAGGTTACTTGCAGCGGTGATGGAGCTGCTACGAGAGACGAGCCCGATATTGGCTGGTCTCTTATTGATCTGTGTACTAATCTATCTTATACGCAGTCGCACCTGAACCCAGTACAAAACATTTTTTTTGAACTGGGTTGGATTTTATTGACTATGTTCCCTTCAACTCCAGATGAAAAGGGAAATACAAGATAATTTTGATATGAATTGTTTTCATGTGTTGCAGTTTTGTTATTGCTCTTTCTTTAGCATCAACAGTCGGCCATTGTGGCAGCAATCACATTTCAATATAAAAAAAAATGAATCAAGTGTGAGAACTCCATTGTAATGCAAAAGAACAAGGTCAACAATGTTAACAAGTGAAAACCAAAAAATACCAGTCAGCCCGTCTCAGATGAACAGAACTGACCTGTGCTTATCGCTTATACATAATAAATAGGCTGCTTCAGTTTATCCGGTGGTCTGTAGCCCACTGTACTGTGGTGAACATGGACTAAAAACAAAACAGTATGCTGAATGTGACTTAGGAAACTTAGACGACAGGCTGGTGTGTTACTGATATAGAACGGCAAAATGAACATTTTTAGCATGTAAATTTTTTAAAAATTCAATGCAGAAAGACCTTGCAGATGTCCACAGTTGTGAATTCCAACACTGCACTGGTTAATTCACTGTTTTGAATGCAGATGTGGTAAACCTGTTTTAAGATTTTTGGTGTTTGTCTGATCTGTTAAATAAACGAAAAGTAAATTAAAAAGAAATGTCTCTCTTGTAATCTGGTGTCAAGTTAAGCGTTTCTGTTTATCCCCAAATCGGTCACATTTCCGCAGGGCGTTACAGTCACACGGTGGAAAAGCGGGTAGTAAACAGTCCTTACACATTACATTACAGTCATTTAGCAGACGCGTTCATCCAAAGCGACTTACAGTAAGTGCATTTAACGTAGGAAATCAGGAGAACTACTAGTCACCAGAGGTCATAGGTGCATCTTCTCTCTAAACAAGCTGACACGATCACTGGCCAGAGGGTCAGCAGCCAACAGGTGTGTCATCTCCCTGTCGGCCAGTATGAGTGGCACCTACCCTTGATTGGCCTGTGATGAGGTGCGCCTGTGCTGGGGACTATTTGACCAGGTGCTTTACAGAGATACCTCGTCGAGTCTTGGAAAAAGCTTAGCGTCGGTCTGCGGATGCCCGTGTCTCCTGAACCCTCGCCTGCCTCCTGAACCCTCGCCTGCCTCTTGAACCCTCGCCTGCCTCCTGAACCCTCGCCTGCCTCCTGAACCCTCGCCTGCCTCCTGAACCCTCGCCTGCCTCCTCTTGTGTGAGAGAGTGTTTCCCGTGTTTAGTATTTTAGGTTAAATCGTGTTTGCATTTTTGCCTGCCCTGTTTGGCAGTGGTTTCTCGTTATTGTATGTTTTCCGGAGTCCATTAAAGCGACTTAGTACTTAACTGCCTCTGCCTCGTCTCTGCAACTGGGTCCAAACGCACGGCGTTAAGCATCCAAGAGCAAAACCAGTGCTAAAGTAAAAGCGCAAGAAAGAGATTTTTTCTTCTTCTTTTTTTAAATGAGTGAATACAATAGGTGTAACAGGGTAGTAGTTCTTGAAGAGGCGAGTTTTCAGCCTGCGCCAAAAGATGAGCAGCGACTCCGCTGCCCTGCCATCAGTGGGGGGGGGGGGGGTTCCTTCCACCACTGTGGGGCTGGGACAGAAAAAACATAACAAACCCCGGGAAGAGCATCATGGAAAGCGGCCTTCTTCCATGATGAGTAGTAAGCATAGCCCTCACGTAGCATTCAGGTGAAAAACTATTTGTTGACACCAAAATACACCTGAACGGGCTTCCGGGTGGCGTGGCGGTCTACTCCGTTGTCTACCAACACGGGGAGCACCGGTTCGAGTCCCCGCGTTACCTCTGGCTTGGTCGGGCGCTCCTACCTGCGGGTGGGGAGCCGGATGTGGGTATGTGTCCTGGTTGCTTCACTGGCGCCTCCTTTGCCTGATGCTGCTAGGCATCCTAGCATAATAAAATGGTACAAACAATACAACATGTGAAAAGAACACACGACAGTGTGATGTATAAAAATGAAAAATAAACATACAACATAGCTGATATACAAGGAAAACAAGAGTAAACAAAGAGGGGGGGTAGACTAAGAAATTGCTAAACTGTTAGCTTGCTCCTGCTAGCAGAGAACAAGGTCACCGCAAACATGCTGGTCAAATATTCAGTCTCCAAAGGAAGACGTGGGACATGGTGTCCATCGAACTCTCTCTTGCCGTGGGGATTATGCCATTTTTAACATGTATGAGCAGGAGGACAAGGCATAAATAAATTGCACGGCTAAATCCAGACATAAACGTAGCACGTCAGAGACAATAAGACGACGACCCGTGTGCCCAGAAATCCAGCGTGGCGCAGGGTTCAGGGAGCTGTTGTGGGAAATTCATTAGTGCTTAGGAGAGATCTGTGAATGGAGTCCGTCCATTGAATATTGCGATGTATGGCCAGGCTTTTAGTGCGCGTAGCAGCTTATGTAACCGTTTCACAATAGGCTGCATTGATGAACATTGGTCCAGAGCAAGGCTGTGTCCACCCAATATCGGCCCCCTCCTTGATTATATAGCCTAAGTATTAATTGGAGCTCCCAGTGAAAGCACATAATTTAAATAGGCATTATAGTTAGTTCAATAAAATGGCTATAAAAGAGAAAAAATGCAAAGTGCAGCTTTGGGGCACATTTAGAGGGTGGGCACAGGTCACAGTCATGTTGGGAGGGGGCAGAATTAGACTGGAAGTAACTTCCTGTAGATAGACGCCCTATATTGAATTTCACATGTTGTGGAGCCCACTTAGAGAAATGTACATAATTCACTGTTACTATCAACATCATTGTGTGGAGTGGCTACTAAATGAGTAAATGTAAGTGTACATGTAAATGATTTCATTCTGCCAGGTCAGATGTTTGTCAAGCAGCCAGTGTTTTTAAATGGGGAGTGATGGACTGATGTGTATCCATTGGCCACGGATTGGTGTTTCCCCGGTAAACTTGATGTCATTGTCAGCACAGAGCTTGCTAAGGTTAACTGTGTCTCAGGTGCTCCCTGCAGACCTGAGTCTGCCTGTGTCCAGACCTTTGAATCTGCCCACTTCACCGAGTTGACTGATCTTGGTGGTGGAAATGGAGTGTGACCAGTAGACATTTCTGTCTGATTATCAGCCAATGCAGAAATGTCAAATGACCCAATTATGCTAACTCCCAGCAGCGGGGTCATGTCTTGATAGATACGTAAATGAGATGAATGTTACATGTATAGCTTCTATGAAGTCCAAGGCTGTGGTATATTGGCAAATATGTAATTTTTAGCTGAGGACCTGATGATAAATATACTGGTAGCAGTGGCAATACTGCTTGTAACATCTGTGCAAGCACACATAAGCCCACCGGACCACATGTGAGGCTAGCTGGGACAAGGCCTTTATTTCTTTTTGAATGGAGAGGTCAAACACCAGTGCAATTACCAGTATCACCATAAGCGTCTGTGTGTTCAACAAAAACAACAATTTGCATTTTCAATTATTCATCTGACAAATCCAAAGTGACTTACAAAGAGGGTCAGAAATTATCAGATCAATTCGAATGTACATCTGTGGCATCACAGAGTGCTAAATAGTAATCGTAAGCACAGATGTTAAATGGTAAATGGACTGCATTTGTATAGAGCTTTTCTAGTCCACCGACCACTCAAAGGGCTTTACAGTGTATGCCTCACATTCACACACACACACATTCATACACTGATGGTGGAGGCTGCCATGCAAGACACCAACCTGCTCATCAGGAGCAGTTAGAGGTTCAGTGTCTTGCTCAAGGACACTTTGACATGCTCTCTGGAGGAGCTGGGGATCGAACCATGAACCTTCTGATTACTAGACGACCCAGCCTGCCTCCTGAGCCATGCCGGCCCATGTTGAGTACATAAGTGTACGTGAGGCTGAGATCATCAAGAGGTGCAGTATAGGAGAATCACAGTATAAAGTATATGTGCATTGCAACAAATAGGGACAACAAATTTTATCTGAGGGTGGGGAGAAAGATTCTTGACAGTTTTCTTTTTGGAAAATGGGACATTTTCCTTGGGCGGCACGGTGGTGCAGTGGTTAGTGCGGTCGCCTCACATCAAGAAGGTCCTGGATTCGAACCCCGGGGTAGTCCAACCTTGGGGGTCGTCCTGGGTTGTCCTCAGTGCGGAGTTTGCATGTTCTCCCCGTGTATGCGTGGGTTTCCTCTGGGTGCTCCGGTTTCCTCCCCAGTCCAAAGACATGTAGGTCAGGTGAATCGGCTGTACTAATTTGTCCCTACATGTGTGTGGGTGGGCCCTATGATGGCCTGTCCAGGGTGTCTCCCCACCTGCCGCCCAATGACTGCTGGGATAGGCTCCAGCAACCCACGACCCTGATAGCAGGATAAGCGGTTTGGTAACTGATGGATGGATGGACAGGTAATTTCCTGCAACTTTACAGAATTCCATGTGTGCAGTTGTCTAAAAAAAAAGAAAACAAAGGCGGGATTTGATTTTTCAACACTAAAGTTGAAAATCGACTTCATAATAAAATCCATTATGATAAATTTGACATATGTTCCAGTGATGGCTAGTGGTCATTTACCTGGTTGGGGTGCCAGACTCTCCAGATGTGGTCCCTACACTGCAGATCTGCTGTGCTGGCTCTGTCTGCACTGTGGTGAGAATGGATGTTGCCTTGATTTGCTATGAATACAAGAGGGTAATTACTTGTGTTAATAGACCATGAAAAAAAGTCAAATTTTGCTTGCAGAAGTAATAGTCTACAAAACATATGTTATGAATAATAATTTAAATGAGTCTTGTTTTTTCCCCCTTTACTATGCCTATCATCCTACCTGCGACTGCAGTTCAGGTGTGTTGGCCCCTTCTGAATTTTGCCATTCCTGGCTATCACCTGTGACCCAATATGAAGAAAATTTGATATTTATTTCTACAGGACACACCGAGCGAGAGAAAAAAAATCCTCAAATCTATTGTTTGGACTATTAACTATTACTATACTATTAACTCTATAAAACATGGTATTGTACTCATTAGTTACTTGTATTTTGTCTATGTTTTCCACCCCTCATCCCCCCTGTCAGCAGTTTGCTGCAACTGGCTTTCATCTTCAGCCTGAAATGAATAAAACTTGTTTACTTCAACAGGACTGGAGGAAGAAAAAAAAAATCTCAGACACTGGACTGTTTGTTAAGAGCCCACAAAAGGACGTGGTTATCACTAGTTATTCTTTTTTTAGGGGGCAAAGAAAAACCTCAGATCTATTCTTTACAGGACTACAAAAGAAATAGAAAATCACACGAGCTACATTTTTCTCTCTCCTCCGCCTCCTCCCGCTACCTGTTCAGCTGTGCTGACCCTGTCTGCTGTGACTTACAGCAAACACAACAGGCGTTTCATCAGAATTCAATTTGGATGACACGTGTATGAGAGGTGTCCTGGAGCACCAGGCCGGCGTTGTCAGTGCTCTTAGCCGGCCGGAGGGGCTCATTCTAGAGTGTAGAAATGTGCATGAAGGGGGGCTTAAAGTGTGTTATGAGCAGTTGCACTATGGTGAGAGGGGAATGAGTTTAAGGGTGAGATGTAATAGCATGCTTGATTGCGACAGTGTGAGTGACGTAAAGCACTCACACTGTCGCATATGATGTGATATGAGCGTGTGTAGCTGAGTCAATATTCATGTTATCTTCATGTAACCGGTTATTGTCTTGCCCGGTGCGGGATTCGATACGGGGTGTACTGCACCACATGGCGACGTCACTAACCGCTCGGCTAAAGGGTCAGACCCGTTAGCTAGGGGCTAACGGGTCTTATTAGTAGTTTACATTCATTTTATTTTTTTTTTCTCTTGGTGAACGTTCTCGAAACCTGTGTGTAATATTTTCTGTTACAGTCTGTATATCTGTTTTTGGCTATATTTATTGTGTTCTTTTCTTCTGTTGTATTTCTTTGTTGTTGTCTTTAACACGGACCTACCTTTGTGTCGGAATAAAGTAAGATTTGTTGTCGTTATCGCCGACCTTATGTTTAACGAATGAGTTTGTAGTTCCGGTTCACCTGTTGTAGCAAGGGGGACTTCAATTAGTGACACACAAGTGACGCAGGAGTGACGCGGCTGCGAATTCGCGGCAGAAGTTGAGCCGCTCTTGTAATGGTGAGTCGCGTTGTATGTAGCACTCGCTTTGCCTTGGTTAAGCTAGCGCGTTTAAACGTAAAACATTTCCCGGCGTAAACTTTATGGGAATGTAATAATAGATCATTGCTAACATGTTTTTTGAGTTTTGCCGTTGGTTTTGGTCGGTAAACACGGCCATTACGTCGGAGATTTTACTGTGGGAATTGACTGTGCCCCATGCTACTTTCTTTAGGTGCGTTATGGTGTTAACTTGTTATTTGTTATATTCTTGTGTACTTTTATGGAAGAACTGCATTGAATGAGTGGCCTCACATAGTTTTGCTTGTTGATTGTTTTCGTTTTTGCTTTTACTTTGCTGATTTCGAATACATGTGTGGCCACTGTGGGGGTAGACATTCCTTTGGTGTGCCCATATAGTGTTGATAGTTGTATTTTGTTACACATTTAAAAAAAAAGTTGAGCAGCTATTGTAATGGGGAATGAGAGACAGCCTGCCCACTGTGTGTGAATTGACTGTGCCCATGCTACTTTCTTTCGAATAAATATGCAGGTCCTGATTCCTGGTGTGACTGGTGTTCTTCACACGGTGAGTAACCATCTTACAGCTGCTACACGTGCCATATTATACGTGTGTCCCCAGTGACAGTGCCTCGTCCCCAGGTGCACATGTGTGAGAGGTGTCCTGGAGCACCAGGCCGGTGTTAACAGTTTATTTGCAATGGTGCCTGATGTGTCACAATTATCCTGGGGCGGTGGCGTTTTAGCTTCAAAATAAAGACCGAAAGACATTACTTTTTGTTTGTGTATAATGTGTAGCCTATGATGTGTACCAATCTTGTAGCTAGCTAGCTAATTTCAGTTTGTGAAAGAGCTAGCCACAGTGTTTTGCTAGCTCAGTGTAGGGTAACATTACTTTTCAGACACTGTGTCACTACATTATTCATGCAGTCACATTACACATTACCTGTGGTGCTCTTTCAATTTTTGCCCATATAGGCAGTAAATTGTATGATGCTGTTTCACATTTTGTTTTCATACGAAAAACAGCCCCGTCTCTTCAGTCTCTTTGTAACCTGTTGTTCAGAGATGGGGTCGCATGAGGTTACCATAGATAGACATTAGGAAGAAAACAAAAGGTCACTTTTTTACAAGTTTTCACTCAGCTATTGCATCTTTGAAGGTTTTGGCAGGGCTGCCAGTGGGGTAAAATGTTTAGTCAGGGTGAAACATTAAAACACATTTTATGGCCTGTGCCATTGATTTTGAGTTCAAAGATTGCTCCGTCTGCTGCACTTCTTCACTTTTTTAATAGCTTTACAAAAACATTAGTAATCGTTTGAGTATATATATATATATATATATATATATATATATATATATATGCATGCAGAGGTGCACATAAGTGGTGCGCAGGTGCGCATGCGCACTTAAAAAATTCAACGAGCACCAGATTCAAGTGTTTTACCGCGCATTTGCATACCAAACATTTTGCAGCGCAGAGTATGAGCCACTGCTTTTAGCCAATGCTATAGTATGAGCCACTAATTTCTCCAAAATGTCAAAGAAGCAAGCGACATTGAGTAATTTCTTTGGTGTTCCTCCACCTCCACCAAAGAAACGCCATACTGAACCAGAACCAAAGTCAAAGCGTAAGTTTTCAGAGAAATGGCTGCAGGACATCGGCTGGCTTCAAACAGATGACGCCCGCGCTGAGATGTGGCGTAAACTATGTCGGGAAAATCCCACATTAGCGGATAGAAACTGCCACTTTTATATGGGGACGAAAAACTTCAGCCATCCAGCTTTTGATAAGCACGCAAACAGCAGAGAACACCAGAAAGTAGCGGAAGCTATTGCTAACAGGCGCAGCCAGGACCAGAGACCCAGCGGCCCGCTCGACAGGTGGCAAGACAGACTGACGGAAGAACAACATCAGGCACTGACAAACATGCTCTGGTTGGCCTTTCACAAAGCGAAACATGCACGTCCTATGCGTTCATACGAGGAGGATATTCCGCTTCTCAAGAGGTTAGGAGTTAACGTCGGGACTGCTTATCATTCGCGAGAAGGGGGATCCCGCATCACGGAGAGCATCGCTCAGACAATAAGTTCAGAGTTAAGTGAAAAACTGAAAGCAGCTGAATTTTGGGGTGTGCTTTTCGATGGATCCGAAGATATAACAAAAACGGAGCAGGAAATTGTGTACATTGTTTCTGTGTCCCGCAATGGAGAATACAGCTCAGACTTCCTTGGATTAATTAATCTGGGGGCCAACCGACATAGTGGATGGATTTGTGCAACTGTTCAATGTTTGTGGTTTAGCGGAGTGGAAGGCAAAGTTGGTGTCGGTGTGCAGTGATGGAGCAGCTGTCAACGTTGGAGTTTACAACGGGGTTCGTCCCAAATTATGTCAGATGGTGGATATCGGGGATTCCCTTGTGCATATTCTGTGCACCGCCCACACGTTGGAGAACTGCGCTAAATCAGCTGATCGTGCGGTCCCATACTGTGAGTCATTTAATAAATCTATCATAACTTTGCTAAGCTTTTACTTAAAGAAAGGGGGTGCAAAACGAATTGCACAACTACAAAAGATATGTGAGGAGAAAGCCATTGATTTTGTCAAACTAGGTAAGATCCACAACATCAGATGGTCTGCATGGAGACAAGAGACTCTGTTTAAAATATGGAGAATGTTACCAGCCATTCAGATCCAAGTGGCAACAAGTGATGACAGTAGCCTAAAACATATCTACACAGAGCGTTTTTGTTGTTTCCTAGCCAACATGCTTGATGTTGGGAACATTTTACAGTTCACCTCCCTCAGGTTCCAGAAAGACAATCTGACTATTGGTGAATGCAAAGATGAGCTCACGGTTGCTATTGGACAGTTGACGCTACTGATGGGCAGTGAGGGCAAGTACAGGGAGGAGACTGTGGCACATGCTGAAGCTGACAGGGATAAGATTGATGTGTTGAGAACTTTAATTCATGAATTTGAAAGCAGATATGAATCCCTCAAGTCATGCGATCACTTTTTGATTTTTGATCCTACAACTTGGCCTAATGAAATGAAAGACCTCCACGGTTTTGGCAACACAACACTTAGTAACATCCTTGAGAAATATGAGGCCAGCATGCATGTTGACAAAGATTCAACTTTAAGAGAGTGGATGCGTTTAAAGCAAGCTGGAAAACGTTTGGCAGCCTCCTCTGTGCATGATCTAGTCAATGCAGTGAACACCAGCAACCCAGGCAGTTACTCCAACATTCAGAAAGTCCTTCTGCTGTCTCTTACACTGCCCTTGAGCAGTGCTGCATGTGAGAGGGGATTTTCACACCTGAATATAATAAAAAACAAGTACAGATCCTGCCTGTCAGACTATCGCCTCTCATCTCTAATGCACACCCACTTATCTAAGTTCACAACAGAAACCTTTGACCCAAAGCCAGCAGTAGACTTGTGGATGCAAACAGCTAATCGTAGGCTGAAGCAGAGAGAAAGGAGCAGGCCTAGTACATCTGGTGTTTTTGAAATAGAGGAAGACAGTCTGGAGGGGAGTGATGAAGATGACGATGATGTCCTGTAGGATAACAGAACTTTCAGTGCTTTAAATAGCAGTATCTGTTGTGAGTTTGATTTGGTTTTCAGTGTTTGAAAAAGCAGTCATTTGTATATTTAGTTTTCAGTGCTTGAAGAGCAGTCATTTCATTTGAAAGTCACATGTATGGCACTTTAAAGAACAGACATTTTGTTGTAACCTACTGCTTTTATTCATTTTCAATTGAAATTAAAGTACATGTAATGTTATCCACGCATCCCTCATATTTTGTTCATTTTGCGAGGTGGGTGGGTCATGGAAAAATGCATTTAAAAAAAGGTGAGCACCAAGCAAGAACCTCAGGTGCTCCTTTGAGAACCAGATCAAAAAAATTATGTGCACCCCTGTATATATGTATATACACACACACACACACACACACACACACACACACACACACACACACACACACACACACACACACACACACACACACCGATCAGCCAAAACATTAAAACCACCTTCCTAATATTTTGGAGGTCCCCCTCATGCCACAAAAACAGCTCTGACCCGTCGTGGCATGGACTCCACAAGACCTCTGAAGGTGTCCTCTGGTATCTGGCACCAAGACGTTAGCAGCAGATCCTTTAAGTCCTGTAAGTTGCGAGGTGGGTCCTCCATGGATCAGACTTGTTTTTCCAGCACGTCCCACAGATGCTCAATCGGATTGAGATCTGGGGAATCTGGAGGCCAAGGCAATATGTTGAACTCTTTGTCATGTTCCTCAAACCATTCCTGAGCAATTTTTGCAGTCTGGTGGCGCATTTTCCTGCTGACAAAAACCCCTGCCTTCAGGGAACACCGTTACCATGAAGGGGTGTACTTGGTCTGCAACAATGTTTAGGGAGGTGGTACGTGTCAAAGTAACATCTGAATTAATGCCAGTACCCAAGGGTTCCCAGCAGAACATTGCCCAGAGCATCACACTGGCTCCATCGGCTTGCCTTCTCCCCATAGTGCATCTCTTCCCCAGGTAAACGACACACACGCACCCGGTCGTCCACATGATGTAAAAGAAAACCTGATTCATCCGACCAGGCCACCTTCTTCCATTGCTCCGTGGTCCAGTTCTGACGCTCATGTGCCCATTGTAGGCGCTTTTGGTGGTGGACAGGGGCCATCTTCAGCACTCTGACCGGTCTGCAGCTACACAGCCCCATAAGCAGCAACCTGTCATACATTTTGTCTTCTGACACCTGTCTATCATAGCCAGCATTAACTTTTTCAGCAATTTGAGCTACAGCAGCTCTTCTGTGGGATTGGACCAGACAGGCTAGCCTTTGCTCAACATGCACATCAATGAGCCTTGGGCGCCCATAACCCTGTCGCCGGCTCACCGGTCGTCATTCCTTGGACCACTTTTAGTAGGTACTGGCCACTGCATACTGGAACACCCCACAAGACCTGCCGTTTTGGAGATGCTCTGACCCAGTCCTCTAGCCATCACAATTTGGCCCTTGTCAAGGTCACTCAGGTCCTTATGCTTGCCCATTTTTCCTGCTTCCAACACATCAACTTCAAGAACTGACTGTTCACTTGCTGCCTAATATATCCCACCCCTTGACAGCTGCCATTGTAACAAGATAATAAATTTTATTCACTTCACCAGTGGTTTTAATGTTTTGGCTGTTCGGTGTGTATCAGTGGCGGCTGGTGCTATTTTTTTGGGGGGGAGGGCAGAATTTACCTTGGCGCAGCACACCTCACAGCTACTTTAATGTCCACACAGTCGCACAGTTATTAAGAAGGACAATGTAGCCTATAGATTTTATCAGGGTTCGTAGATGGTGGATGATTGACAGTCGAGACGAGGCGTCGTGGTGGGTGTGAACATGGTTGACAGCCACGAGAATTGTCCAATCACATTAGATCAAAAAACATTAATATAATACCAATTCGCTGTCAATAAAAGTGAGGGTGTCTGGGGCGCACAGAACTGCACCCCATGGAAAATCTGAAGAAACCAATCAGACAGCAGCCTCAGGTCACCTGCTCACCAAAAGTTTGAGGGCTTACATAAGGTATCGTTTGGCCGGCACCCCTCACCCAGGAAGTATATATTCAGACAGAAATCAACCAAATACTATTTGGAACCAATATTTAATGGCTGCTGACAGGCGCTCACAGACTGAAAAACACTTTTATTTCATAATTATTTGCATCATACAACTAAGTTATATTTAACATGTTTAAGTGGATTTTCATCTCTTGATGTTTGAAGGGGGTGGCGCCCCAGCGCCCTGTACTGGCCAGCCGCCACTAGTGTGTATGTATATGCGTGTGTGTTTGTGTGTGTGTGTGTGTGTGTGTGATATATATATATAGCCATTCAATTCAATCAATTCAATTCAACTTATTGCCATTAAAATCAATGTGCAGGCACATGTGTAAAAACAAAATGAAGGATGTGGCTTCACCAAACAGTGCAAGACAAACATGGCAAACATAGTAATACAGATGAAGACTAAAAGCTAAAGATAAATTAAAAGAAAAAAAGAGCACGAGTATAAACATATTTACAGACAGTCAGTGGGTAGCCAGGTTCAGGTGGGTAACAGCTTGGGGAAAGAAGCTGTTTTTGAGCCTGGTGGTGCGGGCTCTGGGGCTCCCGTGGTGCCTCCCAGAGCGCAGGAGGGAAAACAGTCCATGGTTGGGGTGGGTGGGACCTCTGCCGATACTGAGACCCCTTTGAAGACAACATTTGTGATAAATGTCTTTTTTATGGCTGGCAACCGGTGATATGCTGGGCTGCATTGATGACCCGTTGCGGAGCTTTCCGGTCTACTGATATGCAGTTGCCGTACCACACTGAGAAGCAGCTGGTCAGGATGCTCTCTATGGTGCAGTGGTAGAAGTTGGTGAGAATTTTGGGGGATGAACGGGCGCTCCTCAGCCTCCTCAGGAAATGCAGGCGTTGTTGGGCCTTTTTCACAAGGGCCCAGGTGTTTGATGTCCAGGAGAGGTCCCCACTGATGTGGACTCCAAGGAATTTAAAGCTGGAGACACGCTGCACTTCCACCCCACTGGTGTGTATGGGGTGAATGGCTGCAGCTTCTAGACCTCCTGAAGTCCACAATCAGCTTCTTCGTCTTCTGCACATTGAGGATAAGATTGTTGGTGGAGCACCATGATGGGAGGTGCTGAATCTCGTCCCTGTAGACTGTCTTGTCATTGTTGGTGATACGACCTATGCCTGTGTTGTCATCTGCAAACTTAACTATTACATTTGAAGAGTGAGTTGGCAGGCAGTCATGGGTAGAGGGAGAAAAGGAGGGGGCCCAGAACACAGCCTTGAGGGGCACCTGTGCTGAGGGTCGGGATGGAGGAGGTGTGGTCACCTAACCTAACAGACTGAGGTCTGTTGGTCAAGAAGTCCAGGGTCCAGTTACAGAGGGAGGCATTGAGGCCAAGGGAGAGGAGTTTGGTGGTTAGTTTGGCGGGGATGATAGTGTTGAAAGCAGAGCTGTAGTCTATGAACAGTGTCCGGATGTGTGTGTTGTTAAGTTCAAGGTGGGTCAGAGCAAAGTGCAGGGCAGTGGCAATGGTGTCCTCCGTAGACCTTTGGGGATGGTAGGTGAAGCAATATGGGTCGAATGTGGGGGGATAGTGTTTTTGATCTTAGCCAGAACCAGTCCCTCAAATCACTTCATGGCAATGGGGGTGAGTGGTTTGTGTCGGTAGACATTCAGACATGTGGGTGTTGATTTCTAGGGGACAGGAATAATAGAGGTGATCTTGAAGCATGCCGGGACTATGGATTGGGACAATGAGAGGTTAAGTACAGTTGTGAAGACCTCAGTCAGCTGGTCGGCGCATTCCCTGAGAACCCGACCCGGTATGCCATCCGGTCCAGCAGCCTTCCGTGTGTTCACTCTGTGTTTATTCATTCTCTGACCTCTGCAATCGATAAAGTGAGCCCCTTGTTTTCTGGATGGGTGAGGATTTTTGTGTCTGGGTCAGTATTGTCCTTGTCGAAGCGGGCGTAGAAATTATTTAGCTCATCTGGGAGGGAGGCATCATGGACAGTGGAACCGCTATTGGAGCTTTTATAGTCTGTGATAGACTGAGTGCCTTGCAACATTTGCCAGGGATCGGAGTTATTGTGAAAGTGGTCCTCTATTCATAGGAAATTTGTAGGGTTTGGCTGTTCTGATGCCCTTTTTGGGGTTTGATCTGGCTGTGCTGTAGGCCTCGCAGTTACCTGACTTGAACGCTGCATCCCGGGCTTTTAGCAGCTGCCGGACATCACTGGTCATCCAGGGTTTCTGGTTTGGAAAAGTGCGGATTGATTTTTTTTTTTTTTTTTTTTGGTGACACTCTCAGTGTAATGTAGGATAGCATGGCAGATGTCTGTTCATTAATGTCTATATGGGAGCCATGGGTGGCTGAATGTGCAAAAATACTCCAGTCTGTGTTGTCAAAAACAGTCCTGGAGTTCAGAGACTGCTCCATCTGACCAGACAGTGATTGTCTTTACTGCTGGCTTGATCCATTTTATGAGGGGTTTGTAGGCTGGGACCAGGAACAGGCAGAGGTGGTCAGACTGCCCCAGGTGGGGGCAGAGAGTAGCCTTGTATGAGTCCTTAATGTTAGTATAGAGATAACCCTTAATGTCCTTAATGTTAGTATAAGTCCTGAATGTTAGTATAGAGATAACTTAATGTTAGTATACACTACCGTTCAAAAGTTTGGGATCACCCAAACAATTTTGTGTTTTCCATGAAAAGTCACACTTATTCACCACCATATGTTGTGAAATGAATAGAAAATAGAGTCAAGACATTGACAAGGTTAGAAATAATGATTTGTATTTGAAATAAGATTTGTTTTACATCAAACTTTGCTTTCGTCAAAGAATCCTCCATTTGCAGCAATTACAGCATTGCAGACCTTTGGCATTCTAGCTGTTAATTTGTTGAGGTAATCTGGAGAAATTGCACCCCACGCTTCCAGAAGCAGCTCCCACAAGTTGGATTGGTTGGA
The DNA here is from genome assembly GCF_029633865.1 of Lampris incognitus. Taxonomy (NCBI): domain Eukaryota; kingdom Metazoa; phylum Chordata; class Actinopteri; order Lampriformes; family Lampridae; genus Lampris; species Lampris incognitus. The sequence goes on along the minus strand of NC_079225.1, from coordinate 15,563,632 downwards.
TGGGCACTTCTTTGAGCAGATTGAGTTTCTGGAGCATCACATTTGTGGGGTCAATTAAACGCTCAAAATGGCCAGAAAAAGAGAACTTTCATCTGAAACTCGACAGTCTATTCTTGTTCTTAGAAATGAAGGCTATTCCATGCGAGAAATTGCTAAGAAATTGAAGATTTCCTACACCGGTGTGTACTACTCCCTTCAGAGGACAGCACAAACAGGCTCTAACCAGAGTAGAAAAAGAAGTGGGAGGCCGCGTTGCACAACTGAGCAAGAAGATAAGTACATTAGAGTCTCTAGTTTGAGAAACAGACGCCTCACAGGTCCCCAACTGGCATCTTCATTAAATAGTACCCGCAAAACACCAGTGTCAACATCTACAGTGAAGAGGCGGCTGCGGGATTCTGGGCTTCAGGGCAGAGTGGCAAAGAAAAAGCCATATCTGAGACTGACCAATAAAAGAAAAAGATTAAGATGGGCAAAAGAACACAGACATTGGACAGAGGAAGACTGGAAAAAAGTGTTGTGGACGGATGAATCTAAGTTTGAGGTGTTTGGATCACAAAGAAGAACGTTTGTGAGACGCAGAACAAATGAAAAGATGCTGGAAGAATGCCTGACGCCATCTGTTAAGCATGGTGGAGGTAATGTGATGGTCTGGGGTTGCTTTGGTGCTGGTAAGGTGGGAGATTTGTACAGGGTAAAAGGGATTCTGAATAAGGAAGGCTATCACTCCATTTTGCAACGCCATGCCATACCCAGTGGACAGCGCTTGATTGGAGCCAATTTCATCCTACAACAGGACAATGACCCTAAACACACCTCCAAATTGTGCAAGAACTATTTAGAGCAGAAGCAGGCAGCTGGTATTCTATCGGTAATGGAGTGGCCAGCGCAGTCACCAGATCTGAACCCCATTGAGCTGTTGTGGGAGCAGCTTGACCGTATTGTACGCAAGAAGTGCCCATCCAACCAATCCAACTTGTGGGAGCTGCTTCTGGAAGCGTGGGGTGCAATTTCTCCAGATTACCTCAACAAATTAACAGCTAGAATGCCAAAGGTCTGCAATGCTGTAATTGCTGCAAATGGAGGATTCTTTGACGAAAGCAAAGTTTGATGTAAAAAAAATCTTATTTCAAATACAAATCATTATTTCTAACCTTGTCAATGTCTTGACTCTATTTTCTATTCATTTCACAACATATGGTGGTGAATAAGTGTGACTTTTCATGGAAAACACAAAATTGTTTGGGTGATCCCAAACTTTTGAACGGTAGTGTAGGTATAACCGGGTGGGTCAGTTGGACTCGTTAACCTTGGTTGGCAGCCAATCTAGGAGAAGGACAACTCTGATTTCAAACCCGGGTAGATGAAACTTGTTAGCCTGTCGGGCAGTTCATCTAGGAGAAGGCAAACTCTGATTTAAAAGCTTCGCTGCCTTGTGGGTAGACTCGTCTATGGGAAAGGCTTTGGGAAGAAACCCTGATGAAAAATCTGCATCCGTCTCCATTGCCACTCATCTCGTTAGTCTTGCCGCTGGTAGTAGGTGGTCTCGGATGAGAGAGTGGGGTTGATGATGCGCAACTCTTCCTCACTTTAATCATTGTGCAAGTCATCAGTCATCCATCACAAGATGACTAGATGGTCCTCGTCGCTGCAACGGACGAATAACAAGTATAGAGATGGTCCAGGGTGTTTTGTCCCCTAGTGGGGCAGGAGATATGTTGATGGACTTTGGGCAATACAGCCCTGAGGTTAGCCTTATTAAAATCACCACCTGTGATGCATTATTATGAATCCCACAGCACTTCTAGGCAAGACACGCCCGACATAGCATCCAGGCGCTAGGATTCTAGGAAGACCTGCCCCTACTCTGCCTCTGATTAGCTAACCTTAACCAACCCAACCAATGGAGGTAACGAGTACTGGCCAATCCTAGCGCTTGAATGCTATGCGGGGTGTGTCTTGCCTAGAAGTGCCGTGGGATTCATAATAACGCACCTATGATAAAGGCATTGCCTGAGTGTTTGGTCTTGTCTGCTGATGGCATATTATAGCTGCTTAAGTGCAACCTTAGCATTAGCATGTTGGGGGATTGAGGAACTGGATTTCCATCAGAATTCAACATTAGAAATGTAATTTCCATGAAAGGGTTTTCTAACCCTTAAAAAGGAACAATGGAGAATGATTGTGCAATTGTTTTTTCAACTGACTGAACTGAAATACATAATATGAAATCATTTGAGTGAGACAAAGTATCTATTAGCCATCTATTTCTTCAAGACCTAATGGATTAAGAGCAATACATTGGATTTAAAAGATTAATAACGTTGACAATTTACAAATCCTTTGATACAGTGCAGGCATGTGACAGCAAATACACAACTACATGTTGAACTTGTTTTCACAGCTTGTTTTCATAATGAGGTCCTGCACTCCCATGGAAGAGCCGAATAATGTTCTGGAGGTATTTTATAAATCTTAATGTTTTCCTTCCAGAATTGAGATTTTGATATGTATATCCATAACTTGGGCACCAGGGAGAGAATTCATTGTAAAATTAGGTTAAAAACTAATGCTCTCTCTTCGCAGAAATGTTGATTGCTTCTAATGAAACGATGTGAGGGGTATAAATTAAGGAGATTTGGGGATAATCGTCATCAACCCGGGTCATTATGTGTGAGCCTGTCAGTTGATCTCTGGAATCTATCAGTGTCATTACTTTCATCACCAGTAGGATCACAGCGGCTGCCGCCGCCTCAGGACCACTTGGTAGATTGTTGATACAAAAAGCACACAAAAACTTCATCAACAATAGAAATGGTATAATACATATATCTTAGCTAAAATTCATATATGCTAGCTTCATCAAGGATCACACCAAGAATTATTTCTATTGTGGTCACTGAAAATATAGATAAGAGAGACATGAATAACTCAAAGAACGTAATTACATCATCAGAATGTACAAAAAGCAATGAAAAACCCAACTGAAACAAAAATATCTCCATAATAGTACTTATTTATCAAAGACTTGCAGTATCCCATATTAACATAAGAGAAATAATGGATGTAGCAGGGTTCGTGTGTGTGTGTGCACGTGTGGGTGTGTGCACACGTGTGTGTATGCACGTACAAATGGGTACGAGGTTCTTGGGAGTGGGACTGTGAACTCCTGCTCTGCACAAGGATTGTTTGCCATGCCGTCACACCATCTCATCCTCATTCCACTCGAAACGGGGACGAGCCAGTAACCCTTGTTTGGCTGCGCAGTGATCTCATTATGACAGGGAGCTCGGCCCACCAGAGCAGAGCGGGGCGAGCTGTGACGGAAGGGTGGGGTGTGGGTTGGAGGTTTGGCGGTGGGCGCTGAGTGGGGGGGGGGGTCAGATCAGAGTGACGCTACTGGGCGGATGAGGGCCAGCCAGGCCTAGGTCAAGCACATCCCCCTCATCTCTTTTGTTTGCTGGCCCACCATTGTTCTAACCCTCATTAGCACGGTTAAAGGAGCCGTTCCGGGGAGCTGTGAGCCCCATTCTGTGGCCGCTTTTCTGCCCATTTCCGGCAGTGTCCCAGTGGGACTCAAACTACAACCGCTTATTAGTGCTCCCCTTCAGGCCACAGCCCCTTTGGGTTTGCTGATAGAAACTTGGGGAGAGAGGAAAATTATATTCCAGGGCTCGTTTGACACGTAGACTCGGGGAGACACGGAGACATAAACATGGATACGCCGGTTATAGGGGGACCAGGTAATGGAATGGCAGCGATGAGGAGAGGAAGCTGTGATGATGCCGCAGCCTCTCTGCGTCCTGTGAGTATTGATCAACTACCACAATTCCAGAGACCTGCTGTTGATGACAGGTGGTGACATTATGTATTTTGCTGTTCCATAACAACAGATTTGCAAAAAAATTGCAACAGCTTCATTGCGAATCCTGCAGCATCTGGTTCAGAGTTTATTTGTACGCAAGAAATTTTAAATCAACAACAGCAGTGGGGTACTGGCCACATTTCCCTTGCAAGGATTGTGAAAATTATATCTTGTCAACCAGTCTGAGAAGACTACCAAGCACCCCTCCTCCCCCTTCAGTAATTTTGAACTAAAAAAGAGAGTGAAACCAATTTCTGTTCAGTCAGTGGAAAAAATAATTGCACAATCATTCTCAATTGTTCCTTTTTAAGGGTTAGAAAACCCTTTCATGGAAATTACATTTCTAATGTTGAATTCTGATGGAAATCCAAATACTTCAATTCCCAGAACACACTCACAAATACACTGACGGTAACCACAAGAGCTTTAATTTAACCCTAAGTGTGTGTGGGAAGCATGACCTCTCAACTTCATTGGTCTGTATTGATGGGTGATTGTGGAGAAGAGGACACGGACACATTTCCTGAGCCTCATACTTGGTGCTGATGGAAGTCCTGGGGGAGGAAGATCTTTTCATCTGACTTTTTTCATCCTCAAATTAAGAGCAGAGTTCAACCCCATGTCAGTTCAGGTGTAGATAACGGTGTGAGTTGAGTTTCAGTAAAAACCAATTCCCAACTACAATCTTTGTGTGAATATATTGATTTTCATCATTTCTGTACCCAAACTGTTGTGCTCTTCAATCTACCGCTGTGAGTGGCAGGGACGCAGGTGAATATAGCTGCAAACAAAAGAGTCAATATTGTGTGAGACAAAACCGAGTGCATCGCTCCAGATATTTGTAGACAACAGCTCAGAATGCATATATCTGGACACATACAGGAATCAAAACCAAGAGTCTTTAATAAATCAAAGAAACGTCCTCTGGTCTGCTGAGGCCACGCAGGTTCCGTCTGTTTTCTTGGCTCCAACATTTTTACAGCAGGGCAATCTCACGTAGGTTCATGAGTTCAGAATGCATTAGCTTGCCTTTTACCATAAAGACGGATTAGTGAACTTTGCAGGATTTGCACTGAGTTAGAGCTGTAAGCTTCATTTGATTCAGGGATATTTCTCTATTATTTCTCTGACTGACTTTGCTGAGATGAGCCAGTAGTTATTGACTACATGCATGCTGTGATGATTGTGATAATTACCACTGGGAATGTAGTACATTGTTTTGAGGTATTTAAAATACATTTTCAGATACGGTGAAGGTCTACAGCAAGTGCTGGATCAGATTTCCCAGTAACTGAAGTTTTGAAGATGACATTGAATGAAAATTAATTAAAAAAAAAAAATTTTTCCGTTGTTACCCCGTTTCGCTTGTCATATTATGCACCTATTCAGCAACTTATGCCAACAACAAAAAAATCACAAAATTCAATTTTCTACTTATTCTAATCACTTTAACTCCCTTTGAAACAGCTGAGTTTTAGTGATTGTGTCCTCAAGTCTGAGCCAATGGGTGAATAACTTTCCAACCAGTGACATCGTCAGACGTTTTGCACCATCCAATCAAATCCTGAAGGATCGAATCACATCCTGCCCTACTTTTTTTCTTTTTTCTTTTTTGTCCTGCCCTGATATCCTGATTTACTTGGAAATATGTCACATTACGGAAGCAGGATACACTCGGAATGCCGTTTCAGGTTGTCCTTAAAGGTAGACTCTGTAACAGTGTCAAACAGCGACCTCTAGGAAAATGAGCCCCATGTGGTAACTGCACTTTGCATGAGTTGTTTGCGTTTTTTTGTTTTTGTTTTTTCGGTCGTTTGCATTGTTTGGTTGTTTGTTTACATATGTTGTTTTGGTTTTATTTCTGGGCTTGTGTGTGTGTGTTTGAAAAGAGAGGGAGGAGGGAGAGGTTTTAAACATACACCGGGAAGGTCCTCCACTAGGTGGGGCTCATGTGCCCAGAGTCTACTGTTTGACACTATAGTATAGATTGTCTGTGAATTTTCTCATTCATCCAGGTCATGGTTATCCAAAGGAGTTGAATCAAGTGCAACTGGACTTGGTATATATCCGTGACGACGTTTCGCCTCTCATCCAAGAGGCTTCCTCAGTTTGTGCCTTTCTGACTAACTGAGGAAGCCTCTTGGATGAGAGGCGAAACGTCTTCACGGATATATACGAAGTCCAGCTGCACTTGATTGAACTGCTTTGGATATAGTATAGATTCTACATTTAAGTGTCATTCTCGCTAATAAAGACCATAGCTTTCATTATGGTTAAATCGTTTGCAATTTCAAACCCACAAGTCCTTTTCTGACTTTTCCAACAGATGTATTTGTGATGTATTAAAGCCTATCAAAGTATGATAACCCCAGTCATCAGCTGCTGGTGTTATCCTTTCAAGATAACCTACTGTTGAGTGTTAATAGCAGCAGGCCTAATTCATACTGTAAAGCTTGCTTGTGAACTGGGTTGGAGCAGGGTAGGTCACTCCGGCCCTTTGTAGTCAAATGCTAAACACCACGAGTCAGTCCAAAAGTGTTGAATCAAGTGCAACTGGACTTGGTATATATACATATACCAGTTGCACTTGATTCAGCTCCTTTGGACTGACTGGATGAAGGGTGAGTGGCCACAGAGGGCTGCTTTGTTAAGTCTCCTTGCATTTATACACAGGTTTTTCATTGATTGGTGGGTCACTGAGTTGGCTCGGACCTGGTCAGTCTTTTGTTTGTTTGTTTTTTCCCCTAGCCGTCTGCATACAAAATCGGCCCTTTCGTTTTCTGAGTATACAGGGAAACTATTTCCCCCCCTATTACAAGTGACCAGAGTGTCAATGTGGTTCAAAGGAATTTAAATTGGATGGAAAGAGTGAAATGAATGAATTTTGTCAAACATGCTTGTGCGCAAATAACTACAAGGGAGTCGTTTCTGCAGTTATTTCAAGACAAAGAACACAAAGGAGGCACACCATATTGACTATACTACAACTGGACTGTTTTTCCTCCTCGTTTTGCGCCTCACTCTGTGAGAGAGAACGACACCATAATGATATCCATGACTAGTGAGTTTAAGAGGACAGAAATGAAATGAATGTTAACATTACCAACCTGAAATTAGCTGAATCATGTGGAAAATGAATGTTATAATTAAATTTGCAGTTACTGGCCCCATCTATGGAAATTATGTGGAATTTTCAAAAAGGGCAATAGCAATAATGCAGTTTGCTGTGAAAGTTGCGAAGCTCATTTGATGAAAGCAAATTTGCCGTACTATTCCTCCGAAATCATGCCAGCATACTTGCGGGCTGTCGACCGACATTCCAAGTGAGGTGAAACACCCGTCAGGAAGTTGGTTACTGGCTCCATCTGCTTGTCTGCCTTGAGCACAGGATATTCGGGGTATCAAACTCATTTAATTTGTCCAAGTCACTGCAAAACCTCTTGAGTTACAGTTTGTGATTGGCACCATCTCAACCTCACCAGCTTGACCTCAGTGATATTCATCACTGAGAGTTAGGTCCCGCTGTCCTTCCTGTCTCGATGTCCTTTCATATAGCTGCTGCCACCTGACCAAACCCAACAATAAGTGTCTCAGTAAGGTGTTGGTGCCACCACGAGCCTCCAGAACATCTTCAATGCTCCTCATCATAGATTCTACAAGTCTCTGAACTCTACTGGAGGGATGGAGTACCATTCTTCCCAAAGATATTTCCTCATTTGGTGTTTTGATGATGTTGGTGGAGAGTGCTGTCTAACACGTCGGTCCAAAACCTCCCATAGATGCTCAGTTGGGTTGAGATCTGGTGACTGTGAAGGCCATAGCATATGATTTACATAATTTTTATCCTCATCAAACCATTCAGTGATCCCTTGTGTCCTGTGGATAAGGGCATTGTCATCCTGGAAGAGACCACTCCCATCAGGATAGAAGAGTCTCATAGGATAAAGGTGATCACTCAGAATAACATTGTATTGATTTGCAGTGAACCTTCCCTCTAAGGGACAAGTGGACCCAAACCATGCCAGGAAAATGCCCCCCACAGCATAACAGAGTCCCCGGACCCCCTCACTGTAGGGGTCAAGCGTTCAGGTTTTTCCTTTCATTTGTCACCCGTCTGTATATACTGTATATATACAATGTATATTTAAAAAAAGAAAGCAATCTACAACCACCCAACAATATTTTTCGAGTTATAAATTTCAATTTGTGTGCTGCTCAAGAAAGTAAATAATGGTGTACATTTTTTTCTAATTCTTGCAGTTTCTCTTTGAGGACAAACCAAATTCTCTCTTAAGTTTAATCTCTCAGTTGAAGAATATTTCCTTTTTTATTTGCAAACAGGGTCTTATTTTCATAGCTTTTGCCATTGTGCATATCGACATACTCAGTGGCTTCATTTTGGAGGTTTTGGACCACTGGACAGCTTTACACCTGCGTTCAATGGGAGAATTTCAGACAAGCATCAGATATTTTTCCATCAAGTCAAGTTTAACCCAGTTAGCTAAACCACAAATGAGGAAACGGAAAACGAAAGTGCTCCGCTTTCCTCCCACAGTCCAAATACATGTAGGTCAGGTGAATCAGCCCTACTAAATCGTCTCTGTGTGTGTGTGTGTGTGTGTGTGTGTGTGTGTGTGTGGGCCCTGCAATGGCCTGGCGGCCTGTCCAGGGTGTCTCCCCACCTGCTGTCCAATGACTGCTGAGATAGGCTCCATCATCCCCATGACCCTGAGAGCAGGATAAGCGGTTTGGATAATGGATGGATGGATGGATGGATGGATGAAAACAAAAGTACAAGTTAAAAGTTATTACCAGGAATATCCAATATTATCAGTGGTTGATTGCGTCGCTGAGCTACTTCCTGGTTTAACTTGTAGGAATGAGCCAACTATACTTACCACATAGTGTAGTAGTGACCATGTGTAAAATACCCAGCCAGCACAATAGAGAAGTCACAGGTCGTGGGAAATCATGAACAGTCTAACTGAGGTCTAAGTATTATTGTTGATGTTGAACGCCTTAAGGCTTGTTGCCCCATTGGTCGCTGTTGTAAAGCTGTGTCAGGCGGTGATCCAGTGTCCAAACTCTCCACAATGGAGAAAGTAAGTAAAATGATATCGTAACCAATATGCACGACAGCAAAAACTACAAAAATAAGACCCAGCTAGGGGCTTCCGGGTAGCGTGGCGGTCTCTTCCGTTGCCTACCAGCACGGGGATCGCTGGTTCGAATCCCTGTATTACCTCCAGCTTGGTCGGGTGTCCCTACAAACACAATTGGCCGTGTCTGCGGGTGGGAAGCCGCATGTGGGTATGCATCCTGGTCGCTGCACTAGCGCCTCCTCTGGTTGGTCAAGGCGCATGTTCACGGGGTAGGGGGAACTGGGGGGAATAGCATCATCCTCCCACGCACTACGGCCCCCTGGCGAAACTCCTTACTGTCAGGTGAAAAGAAGAAGCTGGCAACTCCACATGTATCGGAGGAGGCATGTGGTAGTCTGCAGCCCTCCCCGGATCGGCAGAGGGGGTGGAGCAGCGACCGGGACGGCTCAAAAGAGTGAGATAATTGGTCGGATACAATTGGGGAGAGAAAGAGGGGGGGGGGGAAGACCCCACCTTGTATCACAAGCTGACATGTGCTTGAGCTCCGTAAGCCTTAAAATCACGGAGGGATATTCAGCAAATTTTCCCCAAAATTTAAGCAGGAGTTTCTTTGCTACTAGTCGACCATAGGCAACAAAACGTTGCTCAGAAGCCGTTAAGTCTTCTTAACTGCTCAGATGTCCACACTGTGATGAGCATTGCATCTGGCTCTATGGGGGGGGGGGGGGGTTCCAGTTCAGAAACCACATCAGCTCCTCACAAGCTTCTGATGAGACATGTGAGCTCAGAGGGCAGCGAGTAGCATGGGCCTTTTGGATATCCTTATCGTGTTAATCAGCAAGGCTGTGACGGGGAACTTCCCTGTGACCTATGCCTAATTGACAGCATGACACCCAAAACAGTATACCAAGAAGCTCGGCGAGTAAACAGAAACATATCCCTGCTGGGGCAGTGTGCAGTGTTTTGAAGGTCGCCTTTTAGATGCTGGAACACAGACGCTGCAAGATTCCTCCTCCTTTACCCACACACGTCTTCTGTAACACCTGTCGTTAAGCTATAACAGCTTGGCTCCAGCGTTCCTGTAAAACTTCAAGGCTTAGTTTTGTGGAAATAATGTCGTGTGAAAGGGACTATGTATATTTTAATTCATGTAGGCCAAGCCATGCTCTGTGAGGAAATCCATAAGTTCTGTTAGCATCAAAAAAAATGTATATATACGTATATATATAATCCCCCCCCCCTTTTTTTCTCCCCAGTTTTATTCAGCCAGTTACCCCACTCTTCCCAGCTGTCCCGGTCGCTGCTCCGCCCACTGTCCCGATCCGGGGAGGGCTGCAGACTACCACATGCCTCCTCCGATACATGTGGAGTCGTCAGCCGCTTCTTTTCACCTGACAGTGAGGAGTTTCACCAGGAGGACATAGCGTGTAGGAAGATTCCGCTAATCGCCCCAGTTCCCCCTCCCCCACAAACAGGCGCCCCGACCGACCAGAGGAGGCACTAGTGCGGCGACCAGGACACATACCCACATCTGGCTTCCCACCCGCAGACACAGCCAATTGTGTCTGTAGGACGCCCGACCAAGCCGGAGGCAACACTGGGATTCGATCTGGCGATCCTCGTGTTATTAGGCAACGGAATAGACCACCACGCTACCCGGACGCCCGCATCAAAAATATTTTGGCGAGTTCAGGGGGCAGCCGGGAACCACCGCCGCAGTCAGGAAGCAAAACCGGGTCGCCCGCACCACGGGTGACTGTGCTAACCAGTCAACTAAAGGGTCCGACCCATTAGCCAAGGGCTAGGGCTAGCGAGTCTAGTCGTCCGTGGTCGTTACAATATTGTAATGTGCACTGATAAGTAGATACATTAGCCCTTGGCTAACAGGTCGGACCCTTTAGTCGACTGGTTAACGTTGTCACCCGCGGTGCAAGGATACGGGTTCGCCTCCCAGCTGTGGCGGTCCTGGGCTGCCCCCCCAAATTTGCTACAGTATATTAATCCTTCCACTCAGTAAGCAACTGAGTTTATGTCCTTCATTTCCGGAGAGATTTTTATTGAGAGGAGGGTTTTTTGAAGGTGTGTGCGGGGGGGGGGGGCGTGCTGGCATACTGCTGTTAGACCACATATTTGCCCTTATTCACATGTTAAAAACTGTAAATGTAATTATAGGGAATGACTGTAGTTCCGGCATGCAGAGAGCTCATTATCTGGTAGTTTCTGAATATAAAAAAAAAAAAGGAAAAACTTTTCTTATCAAGCGCGATAATTGCGCACAAAATTGAAGTTGGTGATGATTGCCTCAGAGCCAAACTTAGAAGTAATGAATCTTCCCAGCAGTACGTACAGGCACACAAAGAAAAGGTACTTCCGGACCTCATGTGGGGCGCCGTGAGTTACTTCGGGACATAATGGCGGGCGCATGGAGTCATTCTCACATCCGGCGTCATGCTGTGTAGCCAAATGCACTTCTGTACCATTCACTGAGCATTCACAGCCACAGAGGTGTGCTGTGTTCTGTCTCACAGTGAACTTCATTCTCGAGCGCGGCGTCGGGGGCGTGGGCTGGTCCCTCTCTGAGTGCGCTCAGAGGAGTCGTACCTGCAACACAGTATGACTAGAAGTGTAATCAAAGTATGGGATGAGTTGCAAGTACATATCTAAAGTTGCATATGAGATTTTTTTTTTCTCATATATCCCCACACCTGCAGTTCCAACAGCACAGTTATTATTCACTGAATTACAGTTTTATACTCCACAAGCTATCACCAAACAAAAATTACGTTTTTTCAACATTTACTTGAAAACAACAATTCTTTAGGTAGGGTTACATATACATGAATTAAGCTTTGTCTTTTCAAGAAAACCTCTCTCTCTTTCCCTCCTCTCTCTCTCCCTCCCTCCTCTCTCTCTCCCTCCCTCCTCTCTCTTTCTCCCTTCTCTCTCTCTCTCTCTCTCTCTCTCTCTCTCTCTCTCTCTCTCTCTCTCTCTCTCTCTCTCCCCCCCCCCCCTTCTCTCTCTCTTTGGACCTAGCTGGCATGGAGTTCACTACAACACGCTTCTATCAGTCTGTCCTCTGAGCTTGGGGAACGGTCTTAAGCACCAACAAAGACTACTCCCAGCTCGATGGCAGTGTAGGGGAAGAACCACTGTTCCATAACCCACTGATATGCTGCAGGATGCTGAGCTCCGTAAGTGTACAGAGATCCCTCATAAGAGCTGGACTTACGAAGTTAGTGTGTCTCAGATCAGGAGAACAGTGGAAGACAGCTGGCATTTTGAGCCAAGAGACTGGCTTTAAATCTCTTCATTCGACGGAGAGGTTGTTGGAGGAGGTGATCAGTGCACTTCCTTGCTTCTTCAGAGAGGCACTAGGAGCGGAGTGTGGAGAGGATCAGCCAGCTATGCGGCCTGTTTTTCCATCTTTGTCAATCCGTGCAGTAGTGGAGGAGCATGAGGAAGTGAAGGGGGCCATTCTGTCTTTCAAAACACCAGAACTACATGACTTCTTAAGTACATCACAGAAGGACGTGTACGCAGTCACCGTAAAGGTTCTCAACAGAACATCACTAGCCGGCGTGCAGGAGTCGAGGTGGTTGAGTGTGTTGGCACCAGGCTCATCCCCCAGGGGCAGCTGGAGGTCCCTGTACAAACCCCCCATAGAGAAATGCACTGTGGATCTACAGTGGAGGGTGGTACATGGGGCTGTGGCTACGAACAGACATGTGGCACACATTGATCCTAGGGCAGGGAGCCACTGCTCTTTCTGTAACGATGAGGAAACTCTACAACACTTCTGGCTCAGATGTCCCAGGTTGAGCCCTCTTTTCTCTGTACTGCAGCAGTGGCTCAGAGGTTTAGGAGAGGTTCTCGAAGACAGCCTGTTTGTCTTTGGTCCGAGGTACACGGCAGCACAGTGCAGACGTGTCACCTTGGTTGATTTTCTGATAGGTCAGGCAAAAATGGGCATTTGGCTTAGCAGAAGGAACAGAATGAAAGGCGCAGGGTCCACAGATGCTACACACATGTTCAGGGGTCTAGTGGCTGCTCGGCTGAAAATTGAGTTCATGTTTTTCAAACTTATTTCAAACGTGGAAGGATTTATTTCTATTTGGAGACATGGGGATGTGCTGTACACCGTAGAAAACCAAGTAGCTTCTTTTTCATTTCTTAAAAAAGAAAAAAATAGGGGAAGGTCTGTATCCTTTTGTTTTTACTGTGTATGGCAATTGTTGTGTTTTTCACTATGTAGTATATAAGTATTTGTGTTAATGTTGTTATCTTGATGTGAATGAAGAATTGGACCATTAAAGGCTTGGTTAAAGGTCAAAGGTATCTCTCTTCCTCTCTCTCTCTCTCCCTCATCTCTCTCTCCCTCCTCTCTCTCCTCTCTCTCTCTCTCTCTCCCTCCCGTCTCTCTCTCTTTCTCGGCTCTTTGTGGTATGACATCCTGCAGGGTTGAACTTGATTCATCTTCAAACCTTCTCTTTTTTCCTAGCACCTCCGTAGCTTGGCTCAGAGACGACGCTCTGCTCCATCCTTGGCTTTTGGAAAGGCGCTGGGAATGCACCGGTCTCCAATTAGGTGCGTGGATCATATTTTCCTTTCATGGATCATTTGTAAAAGCTGTTGATAAATTGTACAACAGCCAGTATGTTCTTTTCTGCAAAGCCCTGCTTCACCTCCCTCTACTGTTAGCCCCTCGCCGGCCTCCCTGGATCTGCTCTGCGTTTAGCTTCACCCACCTGAGATAACTGGGCAACTTTCGGATACAGTTTCATGTTGTAGCTTCTACACTGTTTACTACAGATTAGCCTACAGGTGGCAGCGCACACACAATTAGAATCTGAGCGTCCTTCTGTGAAAAAACGCAGCAGCTTTTTAATAACTTTGGACATACTGTTTAAAGTCTCACCCACCCACACACACACACAAACACACACACACACACAAACACACACACACACACACACACACCTATTTAAGGACATGTTTTTCTAAGATCTGTTATGATATGAGATGTGTGGGTTTGTAAACCCACAGGTGTTGTGGTGGGGAATTCTCTGTATGGGGTTTTCAAAATGGCTCACTGCATCTATCATTGCCCAAACTCTGCCAGAAACCAAATTGATTCACAGTATATTTTATATACATATATATATATATGAGTGTGTGTGTGTGTGTGTGTGTGTGTGTGTGTGTGTGTGTGTGTGTGTGTGGATCTGTGTGTGGATATATGATATAAATCAAATCAAATCAGTTTTATTTGTATAGCCCAGTATCACAAATTACAAATTTGCCTCAGTGGGCTTAACAGTAACACAACATCCTGTCCTTAGACCCTCTCATCGGATAAGGAACAACTCCCTCAAAAAACCTTTAACAGGGAGAAAAAAAAAGAAGAAGAAACCTCAGGGAGAGCAACAGAGGAGGGATCTCTCTCCCAAGACGGACAGACGTGCAATGGATGTTGTGTTTACGCGATTTAAACAATACAACACTGAAAGAGGATAAACAGAATTATAATGGACTTATAAAATTTGTGAAGAATATGATGAGGAGGATGCCAAGCAGTGTCCAGACCCCACCGGAACAGTCCAGGACCTGAGCCCCGCTCAGGATTTATAAAAAGAAAATGTGATGCGGGGAATGGCAGGCAGCGTCCAAGTGGCGACCACCATCACCACAGAGACGCGGGAGGAGAACCGACTGCACATGCACACAAGGGAGACTCACATCACACCATTAACACACAGGAAAAGAGAAAGGAGAAGACATTCAGAGAGTGAGAAAAGACATGTGAGAGAAGAGAACAGTTTGCAATAGTCTTTAGTCATAATCAATTAAGTCATCAATTAGTCATAATCTGTACTCTATAATCTCATCGGCAGAACAGTGGTTGGTAAATTAATTGAGACAGAAAACCGACCCGCCATCCAGTACAGGTTGTGAAGCACTCAACTTAAAGGCAACAAACTGTAAGCCAAGGCAAAAAGATGATTTTTAAGAAAAGAAATATCTATCTATCTATCTATCTATCTATCTATCTATCTATCTATCTATCTATATATATATATACATATACATATACACACACACATACACACACACTATATATATACACACACACACACATATATCACATATATCATATGTGTGTGTGTGTATGTGTGTGTATGTGTATATATATATATATATATATATATATAAAGAGAGAGTTTGAGCTGGTTTGAAATGTACCACTTTCAAGCGAGTGTTTGATTTCTAAAATGAACGAAGGCTGATAGACATCGAGGGAGCTGACGTGCACCAGGAGAAAAGATAAAACTCCCAACGGTAGCTGATGATCGTGGACGGTCCGCTCTCATAAGGAAGTTGAGGGTGACGCAGGGTAGTCTAGGTACTTTACCTATCTCCAAAATATACCAATGCTACCACCTATTCATGATGCCTCGGTGCGTTTCGCCTGCAGCGTACCACGGCTTGCAGCCGTAATGTGCTGCGTCGTGTGTAGCAATGCATCGTACAGTCACAGCAGGTTAACCTCTTCTGGATTAGAAAGCACGACGGGAATGCAGGGGGGTAGATCACGGACGTGTTCTCTGCTCTCAGTTCACATCATAAATATGGCCGAACGAGTGCTTCTCATTATAAATATTGCAGAATTAAACAGCCAAAATGTTAAAACCGGACATGACACCAGTTAACACATAGGTCACCAGAGTTTTTGTGTGTGGGGGGCTAACAAACAGATAAAAGAAAGGTCGCTACCGCATCCCACCCTCATGCCTCCACCCCTTCAGAAGGAAATTCCAACATAGTTTCACTGTTGTGGGCGAGTCGCCAACTGACTGAAGCATAGAGACGTAGCCAACCTGTGAAAACCATTGAACGGAGAGTGAAACGTCACCAAAACATCACCAAGACCAACCCGCAACCATTACACTACAAAAAAGAGCCATAAGGACAGTTAATGATGTAGGACATTGTGAACACACCGACAAGCTGTTTTCAAAGTCAAGTGCCTTGAAGTTCAGGGATGTAGTAGAATTTAACTCAGCACAAATATAATGTTCAACGCAAGAAACGATCTACCGCTGAGTAATATACAACAAATATTCTCAGATAGAGAAGGGGACTATAACTTGAGAGGGAAGTTACACTTTAAGAAATGATGTGATGGTACAACTATGAAGAGCAGGGGCATTTCAGTCTGTGGGGTAAAATTGTGGAACAGTCTGAGCAAGGAACTCAACCTAAGTCCAAACGTTACGCAGTTCAAGAAGAAGTACAAAGGTCTGATTATCAAGAGATACAGGGATGATGAAGAGTCGTGTTAACTGTCAAGTTTTATTTATTTCCAGACATTTCTTATTACATATTTTTCATTTTTTCTTTCTGTGACACTATTTGGGTTGTATGTAGCATTGAGACCTGTTTATTCGTGGTACTACGTGACATTAGGGCGTGTTGTCTCATGTGTTGTTTTTTTTTTCTCTTATTGTTCACAGTAGATTGAGTTTGTATTGTGCAGCACAACTTGCATTGAATGTGAGCTGTACAGTACAGTGGGAATGGAGTTTCAATCAGGAATCAGGAGCATTTACTTGTCATTTCATGCCGTACACCTGCGCCATGAAATGAAATGAAATATTGTTTCCCCCAGCCCACAGCAGTGCAGCACATAGCCAAAAACTACAAGAACACATGTCCAAACTACAAAAAACTACAAAAACTACAATACATATATATGAAATGCAACTTGATTGATTGATATCCAAAATATCCACACAAAAAAATAAAAAAATTCACTGTCCAAGAGAGTAAACGCCAGGATGACTGTTGGAACCGCCGGTCTGCATGAGCTAGCGGTTAGCTTAGCCTGCCCCGCTTCCGCGTCCTGTCAGACCACCCTCGGTGGTTCCTCCTCGGCGCAGCTCCAGGCAGGGCCGTGGTCCCTGAGCCCACCGGACGCAGCAGACCAAGCTCTCCCAGTCGATCCAACGCCAGCTCTCCCAGCCAGACAAACTTCGACACACCTCCCCGCACCCCACACGACGAAACTAAAACACCGTCAACGCCAGGCGAGACCGCCGCCAGACCGCCCTCGGTGTTATCGGAACTGCCGGTCTGTATGGGCTAGCAGTTAGCTTAGCCTGCCCCTATCATGTATAGTATGTATACAAATGTATAGTAGCTGAATTAACTCAAGAGTCAGTGAGAAGGGGTAGGAAAAAACAAGTGTGTACTTCCTCCTACTCCTTTTCCAACATGTAACAAATAATCTGATGCATACAGAGATCTGTTCACTGAGTTTGATGTGTGGATTTGTTGATCACTTCAGATTATTGGCAATGGCTTATCTGTATGTCATATGCTGCTTATTTATATGTTCGAAATACATCATTCATTGATTTGTTCATTTATTCATAACATAAGTGCAGTGCAGTAACATCCCCTGTCATATTTATTAAGATCGAGGATGTAGTGGAAGGAAAACCCAACTTAACTCAGTCCACCAAACTGTCCTTTCATGACAATGATTTCACCAATGTTTTACTACCCACACAATGCTTTGGCTCTGCATTCATCGTCTCCCTCTGAGCCCGAGGATGACGCATTTGCATGAAAATTAAGTCCATCTGCGCTTTACTTGGCGGTGTGCCATCATAAAGACAGACAGGCTATGTAGGAGTATCAGAGATATATCGAAAACAGTATCTAAGAATATAACAGCACCGCCTTATCTCAGAATATATGATAGCGTCAAAAGGTAAAGAAATAATAAGTAAGTTAAAGTTGATAAACTGTAGTCTGTTTCTTTAATTTTGTAATGGCTTTTTTTTTTTTTACCAGATTATGAACTAATAATGGTAAATTGATAGTTTTCTCTACGTTCAGCCTAGTGTGTGTGTGTGTGTGTGTGTGTGTGTGTGTGTGTGTGTGTGTGTGTGTGGACTGGTTGACATTAAGTGGTGTGCTGGTGGCAAGAAGGTCAGAGAGGCAGCGGGGAAAGTACCGCTGCCGCGGTATGAATCTGTGCAAAACACTGAGTCAGACAGGAGGGCATCAACACATTTTCATATGGCTCTGCAACACAAACAGACTGATGTACACGCTTCCACTGCTCGACTTCTGCCTTACTGTCGTACCTGAAACTAACTTGTCGACTTATTATGAGAAAATACGGGGTTGTCTTTGTTTTTTATTTTTGTTGTTTTGGTTTTTTTTTGTCACACATACCTGCAAAAAATACAGTTGTCGTTCAAAGTCCAGATGTAAAGATGTATTGGTGACATTAAGGTCGTTCTTATCGATTCTTGAAACGTAATGTGTGACACAACTTTCAGCCCACACCGCTAACCGATCGACAACAGCTATGGCAGAAATGCCATGCCCGGCTGTAAGTTGATCCCTCCAATAAAAGTAAATGAGCACGGCCACATCTTGTGTCTGTTGTTAATATAACAGCTTGCCTTGCTCTCATCAGTTGGAGAGGAAGGACGGATGGATGTCAGAATGGATCTGTCTATCTCTCTCTATATGTCTATCTAGCTCTATCTATCTATCTATCTATCTATCTAATCTGTCTGTCTGTCTGTCTGTCAACTGTGTCTATATGTAAACACACACACACACACACACACACACACACACACACACACACACACACACACACACATAGCCACACTAGATAGATAGACCCAGACATTTGTTTTGAAAGGCATGCCTACTGATGATCTGTAATCAATAGTTTCCTTAGTGTGTTTTCCTCTCCTAAATATCAGGGTGTTTAGATAAAGAGAAAAATATCTGACACCTCTGTTACAAAACCAATATGTGTTATTTACTGAACCCCCCCCCTCCCCCATTCATGTGTTTGTCTCTGGATTCTGTAGTTAGCTGGAGTTTGATTGTACATGTAAATGGATATATTGTGTGCATATGGAGAGGCTATCTGGTGCTACATCATGTGTTCTCTGGAATGCCCAAAAAGACAAAATTCTCCTAGGGGAGACAATAAAGTCTTGTCTTGTCTTGTCTTGTCTCGTCTTGTGTTATCTTCTCTTGTCTTATTTGTCTTGTCTTATCTTACACCACCATCTTCTTCAAACAGTCAAGTAGACAGCCTTCATACAATCTTAGAAACTAGTATTGACTTGGTTGCTCCAGTCAAAATAAAAAAGTCAGAAACGAGAGAAGGATTTCTTGGAAAAACATAGAATCTGCACTAATGAAGAGAAAGTCTTAAAGAGCTGCATGCAAATGAAGGAAAAATAAAACTCATTGTGTAATAGGATGAAAATGCCAGGAAATTACTTCTCAAACATAATCATGAAAATCCCCAAGCACTACTTTTAATCACTGATTTCGTCCCAGTCCTGAATACACCCAGCAACAAAATGTGGCAAATTTTCCTTTATTTCACCAATAAAGTAAGTGGCATTAGAAGTGCTATATCCTCATACCTAGACTCTGACACTGAAGAGCCAGTCTTGCAGCTGATTATGCCATTACTGTTGATGATGATTTATTATACAAAGCTGTAAATAAGCGTTAGTTGTCTACATGTGATCTTGATTCTATTCCAACTTGCTTTTTAACAAGGTCTTTTAATGTAAACTGCTCAAAAAAATAAAGGGAACACCTAAAAACACAATATAGACCTCGATGAATGAAATATTTCAGCTGAAAATCTTTATTTATTAGACAGAGGAATGTGTTTAGAGCAAAATAACCTAAGAATGATCAATGGAAATCAAAATCATTAGCCCATTAAGGTCTGGATTCAGAGTCATACTCAAAATCAAAGTGGAAAATGAGAACATAGGCTGATCCAACTTCTGTGGAAATTCTTCAAGACGATTCAAAATGAGGCTCAGTAGTGTGTGTGGCCTCCACGTGCCTGTATGCACTCCCTACAACGTCTGGGCATGCTCCTGATGAGACGACGGATGGTCTCCTGAGGGATCTCCTCCCAGACCTGGATCAGGGCATCGGTCAACTCCTGGACAGTCTGTGGTGCGACATCGCATTGGCGGATGGTACGAGACATGATGTCCCAGAGGTGCTCGATTGGATTCAGGTCTGGGGAACGTGCAGGCGACTGTATCAATGCCCTCGACATACAGGAACTGCTGACACACTCTGGCCACATGAAGACGAGCATTGTCATGCATGAGCAGGAACCCAGGGCCCACTGCACCAGCATATGGTCTGACAATGGGTCTGAGGATCTCATCCCGGTACCTAATGGCAGTCATGGTACCTCTGGCTAGCACGTAGAGGTCTGTGCGGCCCTCCAAGGATATGCCTCCCCAGACCATCACTGACCCACCGCCAAACCGGTCATGCTGGAGGATGTTGCAGGCAGCAGAACGTTCTCCACAGTGTCTCCAGACTCTCTCATGTCTGTCACATGTGTTCAGTGTGAACCTGCTCTCATCTGTGAAGAGCACAGGGCGCCAATGGCGAATCTGCCAACCAAGATGTTCTCTGGCAAAGGTCAATTGGGCTGCACGGTGTTGGGCTGTGAGCACAGGCCCCAATTGTGGACGTCGGGCCCTCATACCATCCTCATGCATTCTGTTTCTCACTGTTTGAGCAGAAACCTGCACATTAGTGGCCTGTTGAAGGTCGTTTTGTAGGGCTCCGGCAGTGCTCCTCCTGTTCCTCCTTGCACAAAGGACCAGATAGCGGTCCTGCTGCGGGGTTGTTGTCCTCCTGCGGCCCCCTCCACGTCTCCTGGTGTACTGGCCTGTCTCCTGGTACCTCCTCCATGTTCTGGACACTGTGCTGGGAGACACATCAAATCTTCTTGCCACAGCACGCATTGATGTGCCATCCTGGATGAGCTGCACTACCTGAGCAACTTCTGTAGGTTGCAGATACTGCCTCATGCCACCTCTAGTGGTGAGGGCACTAGCAAAATGAAAAACTAACCAAAGATCGGCCAGAAAAGATGAGGACAGGCAAATGGTCTGTGGCCACCACCTGCAAATCCATTCCTTTTATAGGGGTTGTCTTGCAAATTGTCTAATTTCCACCTGGTGGAAATTAGACAATTTACCAACAGGTGAAATTGATTCACAAATCAGTGTTGCTTCCTAACTGGACAGGTTGATATCTCAAAAGTGTGATTGACTTGGAGCTACATTGCATTGCTTATGTGTTCCCTTTATTTTTTTGAGCAGTGTATGTCTGCCGATCTGCTGTGTGTTTTTAATCCCTCTGCAAAATTTTAGTTTCCCGCAACCCTTAAAACTACTATTGTGTGCCCACGTCTGGAAAAAAAAAGTAATTTGGACTCAGTTAATCTTAAAAATTACAGAACAATTTCAAACTTGCCATTTCAGGATAAAACTCAGTTAGTGATTGTCTGCATACTGTAAAACAGATGACTTAAATTGCAAACGTGCTTTTGAGAAATACCAGCCTGGTTTCATAACAATGTTCAGCACTGAAACTGCTTTGGTAAAATTTTTAAATGACAAATGAACTGTGATGAGAATGGAAAAAACTGTTCTTCTGCTTTTGAATTTTGAGTGCACACTTTGACATAGCAGATCAAATCCTCCATATAGATAGATTTAAAAAAATGGGTGGATCTCTCTCAAGTATAGCACCGGGAAGATTTTGTCATTATCTAAATGACTTTGAGTCTTGGTCTCAACACAAAGTTTCTCATCAGAAAAAAATGACAGCGTTGTATGGTGTGCCACAAGGTTCAGTGTTGGGTCCACTTCTCTTTGAAGGCTTGCCAAGCTATATAAAGGGCTGCACAGCAGCTGGACAGGAAAAGAGAGATATGGTTTCATATGATTCTTCACAGTCCTGCAGAAATAAAAGGAATGCATATAAACATAGGCTAGAAGTCTACTGATATGTGGAAGACACTCAACTTTATTTAAGTGTAAC
The DNA here is from genome assembly GCF_029633865.1 of Lampris incognitus. Taxonomy (NCBI): domain Eukaryota; kingdom Metazoa; phylum Chordata; class Actinopteri; order Lampriformes; family Lampridae; genus Lampris; species Lampris incognitus. Next base: position 15,541,747 of record NC_079225.1, on the reverse strand, counting down.
ACCTGAGAATCTCAGCCTGGCTAATGTACCTCACAAATTCTGCATATCTAAATATTTGGATGACACAAAACTTTTTCCAATACAACCAAAAGAAAACAGAACTTTTAGATAAAAAGCAAAGGAAGAGACTAAGCTCACATCTAACCTAATTATCACAACATGTTACATACCAAGCTCAAATCTGGGTGTTATCACCGACTCAGAGCTACGCTCCCAACTACGTGTAAAGAATGTAACAAAAACAGCATTTTATCATTGAAAAAATATTACAAACATCAAGCTTTTTTTTTCTTCTTCACCTGATACTGAGAAATTGGTGCGTGCTAGCAGGCTTGACTATTGCAATGCACTGCAATAAGGATTGCGCAAGAAAACCATAAGACAACAAAACGCAAGTCACAAATTCCGTGATTAGAGTACTAACAGGAACAAAGAGAAAATGCCAAATCACTCTTATTCTGAAATCGCTACTCTGCAAGATTCCTGCACCTACTATTTAGAAAGCTTTTGATGGACTTGCTCCTAATGATATGTTGTATGAATATATTCCTGGCAGAGCAGTCAGCTAAAGTGGATGCCATGCATTTATGTTTTCATCACTTTATTCAGATTATTACCTTATCCAAACATAATTTGAAAGATACATTGTATTTGGTCTCCTATTTTTTGTCACTTTCCTTACTGCAGTGTTTGATCAAAATGAAATACTTTGAAATTATTCTTATTAAAAATATAAAGTTTAGAAGAAAGAAATATCATACATTTTTGCTTATGCAGGCCTGCATGGAGGCTTTGTGGTAATTACTATCGCCTCACAGCAAGATGGTTCAGGGTTTGGACCCCAGCACGTCTGTGCAGTTCTAATATGTACTCTTTGTGTGCACATGGGTTTCATCCATGTGGTGTGGTTTCCTCCCACAGTCCAAAGGTGTGTGTGTGTGTGTGTGTGTGTGTGTGTGTGTGTGTGTGTGTGTGTGTATTAGATGAAATGGAGACTCTGAATTGACCATAGGTTTAAAATGGAGTGTGGTGAGTGATTGCAAGTATGAGTTCTGTGGTATGAGTGCCGTGCTTGACTGTGTGTGTGGTGTCCTTCTGCCTTCCTCCCAAGGCAATGTGCAATAGGTCCCAGAACTCCCAACTTCCCTGAATTGAATTAAAAGGGTATAAACAGTGGATGGATGGATGGTTGGATGTGATTATGCAGTATAGCATCAAACAAGAGGTGGGCGTATAGATTTTGTCACAAAATTCCTAAAAACAGTCTCAAATCACTATATGTACAGTGGAGCTTGTAAGTTTGTGAACCCTTTAGAATTTTCTATATTTCTGCATAAATATGAGCCTAAAACATCATCAGATTTTCACACAAGTCCTAAAAGTAGATAAAGAGAACCCAATTAAACAAATGAGACAAAAATATTATGCTTGGTCATTTATTTATTGAGGAAAATGATCCAATATTACATATCTGTGAGTGGCAAAAGTATGTGAACCTCTAGGATTAGCAGTTAATTTGAAGGTGAAATTAGAGTCGGGCGTTTTCAATCAATGGGATGACAGTCAGATGTGAGTGGGTGCCGTTTTTTATTTAAAGAACAGGGATCTATCAAAGTCTGATCTTCACAACACATGTTTGTGGAAGTGTATCATGGCAAGAACAAAGGAGATTTCCGAGGACCTCAGATAAAGTGTTGTTGATGCTCATCAGGCTGATACTGAAAGCAAAGGTTCACATACTTTTGCCACTCACAGATATGTAATATTGGATCATTTTCCTCCATAAATAAATGGCCAAGTGTAATATTTTTGTCTCATTTGTTTAATCGGGTTCTCGTTATCTACTTTTAGGAGTTTTGTGAAAATCTGATGATGTTTTAGGTCATATTTATGCAGAAATATAGAAAATTCTAAAGGGTTCACAAACTTTTGAGCACCACTGTAACCTGTGTAAATCTGTAGTGTATACTTTGAAATAAAAGCTCTCCAGCAATTGCTATTTGTAACTGAAATTCATGCATCATGGCTAGCATAGCTAATGTGTTTAATTAGGTTATTGGGCTGATGACATATGACATTCATGACAACAACCATCCTTTTTCGCATGCTTTTCATCCCGTAGACATGCAAACAGTAAATGTCGACTTGAACGCCTCTCAAATATCCATCGTAGGTGTGTAGTAGTGATGTGCGGGTCAGGGTTTTTTCATACCCACACCCACCCTACCCATTATGCAAGCCAATCCGCATTACTCGACCCTCTATAAAATATGCATTAATTAACTACCCGAACCCGACCCGACCCGCAAACCTCCAAATTTAGCCTAGGCTACAGCAAGGTGAGCAGTGTTGCACTATTTGTTTTTTTTGGGCTGTTTGCCCGACATAATACACTGATGCAAGGCATAGCCTACTGTATCTCAGCCTGATAGTGTCTGGGTCTAGACTACTAAATAAACAGACGAACTGTTCCAAACAAATGGTGTTGTTTATTGTTGAATAGCAGCAAAACAAGTAACCCGTCGTTAAAGACATGACTCTCTCGCTCTTTCTCTTTCTCTCTCGCTCTCACACACACACGCGCACGTGCACACACACACACACACACACAAGCCTTTTCTTCCTCTTTCTGACCAAAAAAAAAGAGTTTTTGTAGGTTGTGAATTTGATGCGGGCAGCAACTGGGAGACAGGGGAGGGATATGAACAGCGGAGTGACGCGCTGTTTTGGGTTGATTGAAGACCAGACGCACCGCCGTGTTCTGGATTATTTGCAGAGGTTTGAAAGTGTATGCAGGGAGACCTGCCAGTAAGGAGTTGCAATAGTCAATGCGTGATATAACAAGAGCCTGTCCCAGGACTTTGCGCTGCATGCTCAGACAAGTAGGCTCTAATTTTCCTGATGTTGTACAGGGTAAATCGGCACGACCTAGCAGTCAAGGCCACATGAACCTTAGAGGTTAGTGGGTCATCAATCATGACACCCATGGCGGTGTCTGATGGGACACGGAAGCGGGGCAGGCTAAGCTAAATGCTAGCCCATTCAGACCGGCAGTCCTGATAACACCGAGGGTGGTCTGGCGGCAGCCTCGCCTTTACTTTTTAGTGTTGTCGTGTGGAGTGTGGAGAGGTGCGTCGAAGGGGTCTGACTGGGAGAGCTGGCGTTGGATCTGCTGAGGGAGCCTGGTCTGCTGCGTCCTGTGGGCCCAAGGACCACGGCCCTGACCGGAGCGGCGCCCGAAGAGGAAATGCCGAGGGCGGTCTGACAGGACACGGAAGCGGGGCAGGCAATGCTAACTGCTCGCCCATGGAGACCGGCCGTTCCGACAGTCATCCTTGCTGGCGTTCGTTCTCCTAGACAGTGATTTTTTTTATAAAGTTTAGATATACGTATGTGTTAGTTTGGATATATGTGTTCTTGTAGTTCTTGCAGTTTTTGGATGTGTGTTTTTGTCTTTGTGTTGCACTGCTGTGGGCTGGGGGAAACGATGTTTTATTTCATGTACGCAAGTGCGTGAAATGAAATGACAAATAGTGTTTCTGATTCCGATTCTGTACCTTGGGGGAAAAAACTCATAGGTGATGCCTCAACACTCTAAAACACATGCATTGGCCAAAACCACAATCGCAAATTGATGATAAAGCTGTGTGTGTGTGTGTGTGTGTGTGTGTGTTTGAGAGACAGAGCGAGCGGAAGAGAAGCTGGACTGGTAATGCACAGCCTAGCCTATTGCACACAATGTTTCTGTAAGTTATTTATAAGTTACCCAGAGTCCTGCTTTGTCACTTCTTGACCTGCGCCCGCCCGAACCAGTGATATTTCCTAGTAAGCTTGACCGAATCCATGCTCCACGGGACGCGAGGGTTGTGGGTTGAGCCGCACATCACTGGTTGTGTTGTTTGGCCACACATTGACTGACTCTCGGTGTCTGTTCTCCACCACAGGGAAGAGACGTCATGCTGGGTCTCTGCGGAGCAGTGTCCTTTTGTCCTGGGCCTCAGCAGCCAGAATGGAGAGCTCCTGTTGGAGGACTGCGTCCAGGTCACCGAGGGAAACAAGACCAGGGAGAGACACCTTTTCCTTTTCAGAGATGTCATCGTCTTCGCCAAGCTTAAGTAATGTAGCAACTGTGGCCGTCCCTTGAGCAAAAAAAAAAAGTAAAGTAGGGTCGGTGGCCATAGGGTGGGGATGTTTAAGATCCCCGTAAACCAAACTGAGATGACCCTAGAACAACTCCGCACGGATCAGAAACAAAATCCACTTCAGCTTCTGCAGACAAAACAGGAGCGTACAAAAGTCTAACCAACGTGTGTGCGACTGGGGATTCTAATTGAATTTACTGTTATTTACCCATGTACCCTGTCTCTTTATATCTCTAAACAGATATCACTTCCTTTTTTTTTTTCAAACAGCATGTAAATCCAAAAAGAGGCGGTTGCACAAAAATTCCAGAAACTCAGGTGCAAACTTAGCCAAGATGGTCACTGTGACCGAGACAGCCTTCATGCACCGTTTGAAGGTCGAAAGCAAACCTGATATGACAGGGGGAAGTGAAAACCAGGAAGTTATGTTGTTGGATGTTGAGGTCTGGACTCTTGGGGACTCTCCAGACGCACACACTTTGTGTTGCTGCACTGTCACTGTGACCCGGAGGAAATTGAAAACGCACAGTGATCCCCTCTCGGCAGGGCCACGCTCTTTATTAACCGCAAACCAAACAACAACAACAAAAAAAATCACGCATTACTTCAGATCATCGAAACTTCTCCTGCAGGGTACTTATCTTGCTTAAAACAACAAGTGTTTTGGAGGAACTCCAGTCTGGTGGCGATGTCAGTACTTACCCCCGTTGATGATGATTTATTATACAAAGCAGTAAATAAGCTTTAGTCGTCCACATGTGCTCTCGATCCTCTTCCATCTTGCTTTTTAACAAGGTCTTTTGAAATCTGCTGATCTGCTGTGTGTTTTTAATGACTGCGAAATGTTAGTTTCCCGCCAAAACTACTATTGTGTGCCCACTTCTGCAAAAAGTTCTGTCCCCGGACTCGGTCAATCTTACAAATTACAGAAGAGTTTCAAACTTGCGTTTTCAGGATAAAAGTCCGTTGGCGATTGTCTACATACAGTAAAACAGGTGACTTAAATTGCAAAAGTGTTTTTGAGAAATACCAGCCTGGTTTCACAACTATGCTCAGCCCTGAAACTGCTTCGGTAAGATGTCTAAATGACAGATGAACTGTGATGAGAATAACAAAAAAAAAAATGGGTGGTCCTGTGTGAGGTATAGCGCCAGAATGGTTTGGCCTTATCAAAATGACTGTGAGAGTCCGCACCCATGTGTTTCAGTTATAGCCACAAAAATGTCTCAGATGAAAATATAGTGAAATAAGGTGGGTTATTTCCCTTGCTTCAATGCAACTTACTTGATTGGGGAAATAAAGGCTGCTCTGGAAATGAGTGAAGTTTATTCTTATTTCCCAGTCATTCATAATCATCGTCTATTCCAGTACATGAACGCTACTCAGAAAACAGTTTCAAACAGGAACTTAATTCTTGAGTTTATATTTTGGTATTCAATTCGTGTACAGCGTCTATAGCTATCAACTGTATGAATGCATGCTAATCTCTACATCTGTGTCGAAGCTGGGATTATTTCTCATTACTTTTTATTTTAGACTTGTTTTTATGAGGATGCATGCTGTTTAGAGAACATTTTTCCCCCTTTTGTCTCTTCAGTTTGGTGGCACCTGGCCACAGTGGCCCAGTGGTTTGCGCTGTCGCCTCACAGCAAGAAGGTCCTGGGTTCAAACCCCGGGGTTGTCCAACCTTGGGGGTCAACCCAGGTCGTCCTCTGTGTGGCGTTTGCATGTTCTCCCCGTGTCGATGGTGGGTGTTCTCCTGGTGCTCTGTTTTCCCCTACCATCAAAAGAAACTTCCAAGTTAGGGTTTATACTCCTGTCTGTGCCCCTGAGCAAGGCAATGAGAAAAGAACTGGAGTTGGTCCCTGGGCTCAGCATGAAGGCAGCAGCCCACTGCTCCTAGCTACACAGATCACAGCTAGGATGAGTTAATTTGCTGTAAATTAATTTCCCCAAGGGGATTAATAAAGGAAACTTACTTAGAATTACCCCACTCCTCCGAGCCGTCCCGGTTGCTGCTCTCCCCTCCCCCCCCGCCGATCTGGGGAGGGCTGCCGACTACCACATGCCTCCTCCAGTACATGTGGGGTCACCAGCTGCTTCTTTTCACCTGACAGTGAAGAGTTTCACCAGGGGGACGTAGCGTGTGGGAGGATCACACTATTTCCCCCAGTTCCCCCTCCCCCCCGAACAGGCACCTTGACTGACCAGAGGAGGCACTACTGCAGCGTCCAGGACACATACCCACATCTGGCTTCCCACCCGCAGACACGGTCAATTGTGTGTGTAGGGATGCCCGACCAAGCTGTAGGTAACACAGGGGTTCGAACCGACGATCCCTATGTTGGTAGGCAACAGAATAGACTGCTATCCTACTCGGACGCCCCTCTGTTTGGACAATTTTGACCCTGTTGTTGGAACTGGACACGATCAGCTCTCTGGACAAGAATAGCAATTTCCATAGGAACAGTTGCTTTGTGGTTTGGGTTCGTTCGAGTGGATCTATGTTGTGTATTTAGCGTCTGCAGCATTTTCCCCTGTCTCTCTGCATCCTCCCTGTCGCCAGCCACGCTTGATCGCTCTGTCTACCATTTCCCATGACTCTCGCAGCACTCTGCTGTTAACTCATTGGAGGTCACCGGGTCACGATGGCACCCTGGGAAACCACAGCCTGCTCATGTGTTTGGAAATGTAGAGGAGGATAAAAAAAAGAAAATCTGAAAGTGATTTTCCTCAATCACTGTTGTCCTTTTGTGTAAGCTGCTGGTTGGACCTCACATAAAAGTTTTTTATCGGTAATTAGTCAATATGAAATGAACTTCATTGAAAGCGTGGGCCCTTATGATGTGCACCATCTGCTGCCACCCACATCCCCTTCCTCCTGAGGCACAGACATGAGCGACGGTGTAGTTCACCGAACTTGATTTGAAGAGCACATGTAAACACACACATACATCAACACATCTGACTGGTTTAGTAGAAGAGCTTTTAGCCAAGACTCTTCATTTAGAAAGCTGAGACTTTGGCGTTGCCCTCTGATGACCCTGTTTTAAGATCACTATAGACACTTTACAGTATTTTACCACCAACTCAGGCTCTGGTATCTTCTTGATACTGCACCATGTATGAGGTCCTGACAGAGTTGGTTAGCAGATCCCAGGGTGTCGGGGATGCATTTTAGATGCACACGTTATCGTCGTGCAATGCAATGAGGCGAAAGCGTTCAAAGCAGTGCTGTAAGAAATGGGAAACACAGTTTCATCCCTATGTAAAGGCCAACCAGCTGGGTCTGGTCTGGGTCTGGGTCTGGGTGCTGGTGAGAAAGCGAAGCACCTCGCTCACCGTTGAATATGAACTTTTAAAGCCACTCCTTCCTCCGAAGAAAACGTTTCCCAGATAGAGTTTACTTTCCCTGCAGTCAAGTTACTCGGGAATTCAGTCTTCAGTGCCCTCTGAAGCATAGATAACACAGAACGGCACAGGCGATGACACAGACTGGTGTCGGTATCGGTTCTGGGTCAGAGTAATAATTTGGTTGTGAGTGTTTTCTGTTGTTGTCAAATCAGCCCATGTGATGGAAAGCTGAACTCTTTACTTCCCATCATCTCTTTCTGTCTCCGCTGCTGCCTCTGGTAAGCAGGTCAACTGCTAGCTACCGCCTGAAGCACACAGTGAGCCTGGAGCACCTGTGGCTTTATGGTTTCGATGACGAGCCGGAGGATGAAGCTGGAGGAGGGGATATTGACCTCAGGACAACTCTTATCTTGGCCTGGGCCCTCACTTTCTGTATGCTGTCTTTCCGGTGAGCATGGGTGGATGTATATGTCACATACAAAGTGTTTGGGTAAATGCACGCACGTGCTCATCCGGGTAGCTACACACAACTCATGCGTGCACAAATACAAACACACACACACGAAAGCATCTTTCTCTTGTTTCAAGATCTTTCTGTCTTTGTTTCCGTGTTTTCCCTATTCTCTTTATTCTCTCTGTCTGTCTTGTCTGTCTGTCTCTCCCTCACTGTCTGTCTCTCTCCCTCTCTCTCTCTGTCTGTCTGTCTGTCTGTCTGTCTGTCTGTCTCTGTCTGTCTCTCTCCCTCTCTCTCTCTCTCCCTCTGTCCGCCTGTCTCTCTCTCTGTCTGTCTGTCTCTCTCTCCCTCTCTGTCTGTCTGTCTGTCTGTCTGTCTGTCTGTCTGTCTCCATCTCAGTCTGTCTGTCTGCCTGTCTGCCTGTCTCTCTCTGTCTGTCTGTCTGTCTGTCTGTCTGTCTGTCTCTCTCTCCCTCTCTCTCTCTCTCTCTCTCTCTCTCTCTCTCTCTCTCTCTCTCTCTCTCTCTCTCTCTCTCTCTCTGTGTCTGTCTGTCTGTCTCTCCCTATTATAGTCCCTGTATAAAATAGGGAAGTGCAGAGGGCAGTCAACTGACATTAGCTTGTGAAATAAGAAACGTTGAATTTCCTCATTAAACAAACGTTGGTCACATCATGGGGAATTTGCAGTAGTAGGCTTTGTAAGGAAACGCCAAGCTTTATGATAAAGGCGACGAGAGGACAAACAGCACGCTCACATCATCCCGTATGGACGCAGGGGAAATTGACTGAAAGAAATGAAAGGGATTTCTCTTGCAAACACAATATTGACTATGTTTGATCTCTGACAGTAACGGCCGTTGAGAAATGGGTAATTCTGTCACAGTCACCACGGTTAGTCAAAGACTCCCACGGCTTCTCTACAATTAAAAAAGTTGTCCAGATATTTTTTTCTCTCGTTGTGTCATTTCAAGAGGTTGAGTTCGTCAGTTTTCAGGGAGTGATTTGCTATCAGTCCTCCATCTTTACTGTAATAAGTTGTAGCTCGGTGGGAAGAGAACGAGGAGATTAATCTGGGCTTGGGTTTTACCGAGAACACCCACGCGGTACAGTAATGTGCTTTAGACAGACTGGGGCTATATTATGTCATATGTTATCAAAACTGAGCTTCTTTTTTTTTTGAAAATGGATATCTGTATCCACAACCATTCATACACGCGTACTGGAGAAGGCCCTTCACCTCAGGCAGCTGAGGAGGTCGGTGACCTGCTTACAACAAAGGTGTGCATCTTAAAAGTGAACGTCTCCGTCACTACTGTATGTTTCCATCCACGGGCGGAAAGCCACACAGCCCCTCAGCCGAGCAGGAAGTGGAAGGTGTCTACTTCACGGCCCGCCATGACGCTGCTTCCTGTTCCCATGACTAAGTCACAGGTTTCGGCAGAGATGTTAAAACTGGCTGCGTTTGTGCCGTTCCCCTTCAGTCCTCTCGTGTGTGTGTGTCGGTCGGCCTGCTGGTCTCTCTCGCTCTCCTTCTCTGTGGATTGGTTACTCATACCATGCTGTTATTTTTGCCTTAGTTCACCTGAGGTAAAAGAACGCTGGCTGGATACTCTTCACAGGTAAGAGGCCATCCTTTCTCTCAGATGAACAGCAAAGAAACTCCATGACTGTCGTTGTACTCTTGATTAATAGTCACGAGACTTGGTCGTAGTACGATCGCCATTCATTTCAAATCACTCCGACCATGTTTCAAATGATGACAGTTTCCATCCTAAATAACATAGTAGGACCTCTCTGAATATCCTAGAACTGTGTATGTTTCACAATTATTTTTATAATACAAATTTTAAAATATTATTGGAAACTGGATAGAATAGAAAAAAATATAAACATTCTATGTATTTGTCACGGCAGAAAGATTAAGGAAGCAAAAGAGAGAGCTGGGTGTTCTTCTCCTCCTCCAAGCGGACTCATGAAGGTGTTGAGCTGCAGCATCACAGTAAGTCTCGCCGTTTCCAAAAGAGGTCTGCGCATACGAGACAGAGGCATCAGTCATCAATCTGTACGCCCCTCTTCATCTCTCTTGTCTCTCTTTTAGGCAAAAACTCTAAGCGGAGGTGGCATGGAACCATTCATCGAGTTTCCGTCTGATGTAAGTTAACACTTTCGTTGGCCTTTCTGCGTCGCTGACTGAGTCACGGAGCTTTTGCATGAGGTTTATGTTGTCTCGGGGCGAAGAGGGATGGGAGACAGGCACGCTATTCTGCATTAGACACCAGTGGGTTTATTCTCTGTGCATTAGTTTTGTTTTGTTTTTTCTTTCCTTCTGTGGTGTTTGATGTTTGACTCCAACTCACCCACATGGAGATAAGCATGAGGAGTGTGAGGGGTGTGGAGAACAGGCGCCTCCTCCCTTGCCTTTCCTCCGCCATCACGTGTTCCTCATGCGCTGCTCATTACCACATCCCTTTTTGATATTTATCTATTTATTTTGTTGCCAGGGTGCCACTAAAACCACCACCCTGCCCAAACAGTTGCATAACCAAGAGGACAGATCAGCGCAGCCTATTGGTGAGTTTGAAAACTTCTGCGGTCAGCGTTGCCCAATGGTAGTTATTGATGGAGGGGCCCTGATTTTGTGTCTCAGGATCTGCACAGATAAAGTGATAAGAGCATGGCTGAGGGCAGCCGCGGGAAGAAAATAACCCCATCTGCTGATGACAGTCTACTGATAACATGCAACAATAGCAGCATTTGTTTTAATCCCCCCCTTTCTATCTTTTACCCATTTGTCTCATTAGCACTCTCTCTCTCTCTCTCTCTCTCTCTCTCTCTCTCTCTCTCTCTCTCTCTCTATATCTATATATATATATATATATATATATTCCTCTCTTTGCCTCAACACCATCATTATAAAGTACTCCTCTTGTACTTTTCCTTCTCTCTGTAGTCTGAAGACTGTGGTATCAAGCCTTTCAGCTCTTACTTTCAGTTCCTTGCAAAATTGTGGATTTAGGAACTTGATCTCACATATTTTAGTCTACCAATTACTTGAGTTTACTCTTGATACGACAATTACCGACAGGGCTGAAATGTAAATAATATTTACAATGGGCTATTGGATGACTGGTCTTTTTTTTTTTTTTTTTTTCCCTCTCTCCCATCAGAAAGCATCAGCAAGTGGAAAATTCTGAGGAAGCTGAGCTCTGTGGTCGCCCGGTCAGAGATTAAATCCCAACTGTTCGGTCAGCCACTCTGCAAGATATGCCCAGACGAGAGCTCACTTCCCAAACCAATTATGGTACATTGTTTCTCCCCGCCTATAATGATCCAAATTAATGTGATTTCATCATTATTAGCAGATACTGTGTCAACCAAACTGATCACAGCAGTCACCGTGAGATAAGAGATTTCCGCACAAGTGATGTTCTCCCCTCCCTCAACATGTACCTTTTCCGCTTCCAACTATTTTAGTGCATGAGGAGGTGTGATCATGTTAACAAGTTTGACTCTTTCTCCACCATGGCATTGGTGTAAACAAGATTGTATTTATAGATGGTTGTGTGGTTGAAACAGTTTGACTCATGGTAGATTAAGCACTGACAGAGCAACCACTGAGCATAGTCACAGACCTTGATGGCTCCTGCTGAGCTGTACTATGGCTGTTGTAGTGCCAACAAGTATCGGCTGAATCTGACGATCGGGTTGAGATTAAGCCACGTGAAGCAACTCAAGGTTGTGGCTTAAAAGTGCTGTTGAGCTTTGTAGAATGTGTTGATGCTTTGACAGATGAACACCCGCACGCACATGCATGCACCCCCACAAAAATCTTCCCCTACTTTAGTTTTCAACTCTGTGAGTCATCGTCTGTGTCTCTGTTTCACACTCTCTCATCCAATACTATCACAGACCGTGCATACCCCCATCTGGTGCAAACGCATTGTTTGTTTCATTAACATGATCTGATCTCTACTCCCCTGTTCTTCTCTCCCTAGGAGGTGCTGACAATGTTGTGGAAGAAAGGGCCGTCCACAGAAGGAGTATTCCGGAAGTCCGGCAATAAGAAGAACATAAAATCCATCAGGGACCAGATCAACAGTAGTGAGGATGTGAACATGAAGGACCTTCCTGTGTTCCTTCTTGTGGGGCTACTTAAAGTAAATACTCATCCTATTTGCTTTAAAAAAAAATTGATATGCAAAAATATTAGTTGTAATCAATGACAACAGTAGCAGTATTACACAAATACACACACAGTGCACATAAACACAACGTTTATGTGTTCTGGTCTCATTTGCAGAGTTTTCTAAATGAGCTTCCGGGCAGCCTGCTCGTTTCTGGACTCTATGACACCTGGATTAAAGCTCTGGAGACAGAGGACCCTCTGCAGAAAACCGCAGAGATAAAGAGGTGAGCAACCAAACAAGAACTGGGAATGAGTCCACACACCGACTTCTACCAGCATCTGTGGCCATCCAGCAGTCTGTATTGTAGTAAAACTTGCTAATTCAAGCAGGTGCTGGAGAAAAATAGAGCTCCAGCAACATTTACCCAAATGTTCATGTGGTGTGGTAAAAAAACATGTGAAGGAACTTCATTAATGCATTTTTTACAGGGGGTGAAAAGAAGGAGTAGTTCCTTTCTCCTCTATCTGCATACCCCACTCAGGACACTTCTCCTTTCTGCCCATTTCCATCTAAAAAAGAGAAGCTTTCAAAAAAAAGAAAAAGGGACACCAAACTGACCTATATCCGCTTCCTGTTTTTTTTTTTCTATCTGCAGGGTGGTTGACTCGCTGCCAGGGCACAATAGACTCCTCCTCCAGCACCTTATGAGCATTTTCCGTCGCATCCTCGAGAGTGCAGACACAAACAAGATGGATGCCTACAATCTTGCGGTGTGCATTGCGCCCACGCTGCTGCAGCTGGACAGCACCTCGCTGGATGAACAAAAGGACAAACTGGAAAAGGTGAAACTCTTGTTATGACTGCTCTCTCTCACCATAGCCCTTTGAAGCTCTGCATGTGATGGCACGGTGAAACCTCAAAACGTTTCACAACAGAGAAGTCATGCCTGTGCAAACCAAACAGCTCCGCGTTCAACAAAGCGCAGAAAGAAATTGCGGCTCTTTGTTGTGTTTTCGAACATAGAATAGTTCTTGCACCTATTACAAATGGCATCTATGATTTTCACATTTCGTTGTGTTCTTGTTGATATCGTTGGTGTTGAATATCTCCTGTCCACCCTCTTGTTTGCTGCAGGTGATGGAGCTGACTCAGTTCCTTATTGAGACTTGCTGCGAGACGCTTGGAGAGAACATCCTAAATCTCCTGGGAGATGCTAACGAAGACAACTCAGGTACGCCCCTCTCTCTTTATCCTCTCTCTCTTTTTGCCAGAGCCTTCTGAGGCAAATTTAGAGCAACCCAGGGAAATTAAGAATGGTTATTGTGAAATTTGGAATAGTCTGTGAATGTTCTCATTCATCCAGGTCATGGTTATCCAAAGTCCAGTTGCACTTGATTCAACTCCTTTGGAGAAATTCGGAATAGCGTTTCTCATTTTTTTTCCATTTCCACAGACTCCCTGTCCTCCCAGCACCATGACTCGGCATATGACAGCACTGACCCGGATGCAGATGCCGATCCAGAAGAATGTGGAGGCTCCACGCAGGGAGAGGGTGGCTCATCTCCCTCTCTTCTCTACCCCAGCACAGCTATTCCCTCCTGTCCGTCTAATGCCATCTTCCACACATTCACTAAGCCTGAGTTCAACCGACGCTGTTCTGAGCCCATTATTTTCCCCTCGGCTGAGGCGAGGAGCCTGTGCAGCCTGGCCAGGAGTAATGAAGACTGCTCCCTGAAGAGGAGAGATTTTGAGGAGCAGCCTCTGAAGAAGCAGATCTCCGATGACTCCTTCTTACTTCAAGGCCGGGGCGGAGCCAGGCCAGCTCTGTCTTTCCCAAAACTCGGCTCAAACATGGTGACCTTGGCTGCCGTCAGTCACCTCAACCCATCAAAGGACTGCTCATGCTCCTCATCTTGCTCCCTGGAGAGCACTGCCTCTAACCAATCAGAGGGCTCTGTTTTCACCAGCTCCCCGCTGGCATCGCCCACTTGCCCTCGCAGGGCACCTTCCATTCACCAGACCGTCCTTGGTGCAAATGGCAGGAAGGACATTGTTCGAACAGCATCAGAGAAGAACAAGCGCTCCCAGTCTATGAGGGGTGAGTGTAAGATCCCTGTGAGGACAAAGAGCTTTGGCGCCTTCTCCTTCACATGGGGCAGCATGAAGAAAGGGGATCAGCAAAAAGAAAAGCCCTTTCGATGCATGACACTCCAGGAAGACTCCCAGAGAGAGGCAGAGCCACAAGTTGAACAGCTGATTAAGTCACGCCCCCTTTCGGCCATTGAACCATTTCAGCATGTGGACTACAACGTCCCCTGCAGACCTCCTTCTTATGAGCAGGCAGTTCAATGTGCAGGTCTGCCTGCCCCTCCAAATTACCAATCAATGACAGTGCAAGACGCTAGAGCGATGGGTCGGAGATCCCGCCCAACTTCTGTAAATGAAGAATCCCTGTTAACCTGTCCTGTCAATCAGTACCAAGTGATGCAGGGGAAAACCAATGGTTTTGAGCAGCTCCCCCGGTTCCGCCAGAGAGCTAAGTCTGAGAGTGTGTACAGAGGCCATCATGACGCTGTGTCACGGAGATGTAGCCAGCCTGTATTTGAGGAGATTTCTTATGCCAAGGAATCTTATGTTTAACTGGCCTTGTCACTTTATTTTTCACTCTATCACTATGAATGTATTACATATATGTGCAACCATTAGCGGTTGGACTTTCTCAGTAGTACTATTTAGAGTACAAAATTGAACAGATTTTAATGAAGTACGGTATATCTAGTCCATCACAGGAAGCTATGTAAATAAACACTTTTTTTTGTTAGAGAAGTATATGCTAAAACCGTAAACTTTTTATTCAGCTTTCGTTTCATGCTTTGTTGATATCGCTACATGTACAGAATAACTGATTCATAGCTGAGCACATTTTGTTGTCTTTTGTAAATCCCTTTTCATTTCAAGCTTACATCGTCTTTACTTTCACTACATTAAAGCACCTTTTGAAATAAATTGTACTTCATTGTGTTTTCTATCGCACAGTTTCTGGGTCAAACCACTG